>NC_138769.1:688778547-688803547 GCF_965119305.1 Pelophylax lessonae | reverse complement strand
ACTCAAGTACTGAAAGTAAAAGTACAAGTACTGTGTTATGTAGTTATTAAAGAAAGAAGTCAAAAGTTTGAACATCATATTGTTTTTTATTATTTCAAATGCAGCTTTTATTTATACATACAGTAGCTTTTATTTTTGTATGCGCTGATAATGCACGTTTTGAGCTTCATGAAACCTGCCATCTACTGTTCTGGCGGTGGTAATTTTTATAATAGTAACGAGTAACTATGCAGCACAAAAAAAAAAAAATATCGGAGTAGAAGTATTGAAATCATCGAAAAAATGTAGTGAAGTAAAAGTGGAAGTAGGAGAAAAAAATTCTACTCTAGGAAAGTACAGATACCGCCTTTCAGTACTTAAGTACAGTAGTGAAGTAGTTCTACTTAGTTACTATACATCTCTGTGGGTAATACTTGGTTTGCACTGAATCCTAATGGGCTTAAAGCAGGCCGTGCACATTGAGCAAATGTTTCTTGGTACCTGCTTTGGGAGATCCGCTTGAGAAACTGATTCTGAATTGCTGACACCAATTATTTGAAGATTCACTCAGCCCTGGCCCTAAAGTGATACTAAACACACACTGTTTATTTTACATTGTCCCTTCTATTCCTGTATGTGGATGATGGCACTGTAAATATTTTAATAAAACTAAAACTAAGGACCTTTTTTCCTAATTGATACACTGCTGTCACATGACCAAGATCTTTTCCAGTCTGTCTGCAGAGAAACATAAGCAGGAGGAGCTTCTAGTCCTCTGCTTCTGGTCACATTGTCAAAAAACCACCCCCAAAAACAGCCTTTTGATGCGGATTAAGAATAAAATAATATCAATAAACTCTTTTAGATTGTTATACAAATATTTATTTGAAATTAAATCTTTATTATATTTTGGAAATAACCTGGTGTGAGTGGATTTCTGCCAGTCACAGGCTGTGTCACCCCCCTCCAGCCTGTGTCTTAGAATAACAGGGAGGTGAAGCCTCCATCAATCAAGACATAATATCCTACCCCCATTGTGTTTAGCTGGTTAGTGAGCAAGGAGGGAGTGGGCTGTCATTTACTGCTGTGTATTTGCCCACATGTGTGACTCTATTGCCATATAGGCTGCTCAGATGTGATAGGGTGGAAATGCTCAGGATAGAAATACACTGAAAACTGAGCACTAGCTGCCAAAACTGCTTTGAAAAATCCCCAGCTGCAGGGAGGACATGGACAGGAGGCGGAGATAGAAAAGTGGGATCAACCAGGTTTTTTTGCAAAGTACAGAAAACAAATCTCATAGTGAGTATGAACAGCATGTAATACACCATTTATTGATAGTCTTTATTGATGTGGGTTTAAGCACTTACCAACTGTAATACTTACATATACGATGGCAAGGAGGCACTGCTGCGCCAGATCATGTATGTAGTACGTGATCTGACACTTCCGGGTAGGGGCAGGCATATGCGCCACTTGCGGCCGCTCCTGCTGTGATTATACAAAGCTGGAGCTGAGCTGTGGGTACTGCCCGACTCGATCATTAAGCAGAGAGCCAGAACAGCGACCTGCCTATGTAAACAAGGAAGGAAGGCATGGACCCTGTGTCTCTGCAAAGCAAGGACTAGAAACCATGTCTTCCCCTAGTAAAAGCACCTCCCACAGTACACTAAACCACTGGCTAGGAACACAGTTAACCCTTTGATCGCCCCTGATGTTTAACCCCTTCCCAGCCAGTGTCATTAGTACAGTGACAGTGCATATTTTTAGCACTGATCACTGTATTAGTGTCACTGGTCCCCAAAAACTGTCAAAAGTGTCAGTTAGTGTCCAACTGATCACTGCCATTACTAGTAAAAAATAAATAAAAAAAAATATTCCATAGTTTGTAGATGCTATAGCTTTTGCGCAAACCAATCAATATATACCTTTTGGTATTTGTTTTACCAAAAATATGTAGCAGCCTAAATTAATGAAGAAATTCGATTTTTATTCAATTTTTTTATTAGATATGTTTTATGGCACAAAACAAAAAATATTGTTTTTTTTTTTTTTTTTTTTTCAAAATTGTTGGCCTTTTTTTTTTAGAAAAATAAAAACCACAGAGGTGATCAAATACCACCAAAAGAAAGCTCTATTTGTGGGGAAAAAAAGGACAAAAAATGTATTTGGGTACAGTGTTGAATGAAGTAACGCAGTGCCGTAATGCAAACAATGGACTGGTCAGGAAGGGGGGTAGATCTTCCAGAGGTCAAGTGGTTAATGACACTTTAAGCTGGCCATACATTGCTTGAATTTCTGAATGAGCACAAATTCAAGCAGTGCATGGCCCTGTCAGCACCACCCGGCTCAAAAAAATGAATTTATTTTTTTACTTTTGTTTAAGAAGCCGTGTGGAAAATTGTTACCTGAGCAGGCAGGAGAGATTTGCCCATCTATGCTGTTTAGATTTTGCACATGTATGTGTATAGACTTAGATACCAGAAAATATTTCCACTCTTCTTCAGTAATGGCATAATTTGATGTAAGATGCAGATTTTAGTAGAAGATATGTATTTGACAGGGGTGTAACTACAGGGGTTGCAGGGGTTGCAATTGCAACCGGGCCCCATGCTCCAGGGGGCCTGCGCGGCTCCCCTGTACACCTGAATAGGAGGGCAGCATGTAGAGAAATCATTGTCCTCTTTTTTCCTCCTGTAGCTGCAGGAGGAAAATGGAGGACATTGGTTCCTCTGTATCCTGCCCCCACCACTCCTCCTATCCAGTTCACTTGTGTTCTTCTGTCTCTGGGCCCCTGTGTGCTCCCCTGCCCCCCCCCCCCCACTGTGCTGACCCCCCCCCCCAATGTGCTCCCTCCCCTCTCCTGCCAGCTGCTGCAGGGGATGTGTCACAATAGAGAACTAGGAAGGGGTCGGTAAATATGTAATTTACCAGCTCCTTCCTTTTCTGAATGGACAGAGTCATAGTCAGTGACATTGTAAAAAATAAAAAATAAAATGATAAAAAATAATACAATTAAAATACCAAAAAATAAAAACTACTGACACCAGTGGGTGAACTTCCAGGATCACAAAGGTCACACTTGCGATCCGGCCCTGGCATTCCAACTCCATTGGGAGGCCCCAAGATGGCAGGAAGGGGGCCCACTGCAGAACTTGTGAAAGGGACCATAATAACAAGAGTAGATCAGTGGGAAGAGCCCCAGGCTTGAAGGGAAGGGCCCCGTCCAGGGGTCTGGGGGGGCCCTTCAAGGTTTCTTGCACCAGGGCCCTGAAGGTTCTAGTTACGCCTCTGGTATTTGATATGAATTTGTATTGTATTTTATGTCGTTTCTGCATCAGTGGGCAAAAGTTTAAGGATGACCCAAAAATTTTATTTTCACAAAGTCTGCTGCTTTGGTATTTTTTTATCTTTTGGTCAGATGTTACTACGGTATACTGAAGTATAATTACAAGCATTTTTTATAAGTGTTAAAGGCTTTTATTGGCAATTATATATTTGCAGTGTTGACCCTTCTTTTTTAAGACCTCTGCAATTCTCCCTGGCATGCTGTCAATCAACTTCTGGGCCACATCCTGACTGATGGCAATCCATTATTACATAGTCAATGCTTGAAGTTTGTCAGAATTTGTGGGTTTTTTTTTTTTTGTTCACCCGCCTCTTGAGGATTGACCACAAGTTCTCAATGGGATTAAGGTCTGGGGAGTTTCCTGGCCATGGACCAAAATTTCAATGTTTTGTTCTTCAAGCCACTTAGTTATCACTTTTGCCTTATGGCAAGGTGCTCCATCATGCTGGAAAAGGCATCGTTCATCACCAAACTGTTCTTGGATGGTTGGGAGAAGTTGATCTTGGAGGATGTTTTTGTGGTATTCTTAATTCATTGCTGTATTCTTAGGCAAAATTGTGAGTTAGCCAATTCCTTTGGCTGAGAAGCAATCCTACACATGAATGGTCTCAGGATGTTTTACTGTTGGCACGACACAGGACTGATGGTAGCTCTCACCTTTTCTTCTCCGGACAAGGTTTTTTTGGATGCCCTAAACAATCGGAAAGGTGATTCATCAAAGAAAATGACTTTACCCCATTCCTCAGCAGTCCAATCTCTGTACTTTTGCCGATTATCCATCTGTCCCGGAAGTTTTTCCTGGAGAGAAGTGGCTTCTTTGCTGCCCTTCCTGACCAGGCCTCCAAAAGTCTTCTCCTCACTGTGCGTGCATATGCACCCCTGCCATGACACCTGCCTGCTGCCATTCCTGAAGGTGCCCCAAGCGCTCAGCTGAATTAACTGTAGGAGACGGTCCTGGAGCTTGCTGGACTTTCTTGGGCACTCTTCAGCCCTCTTCTAAAATGCAGTGGTAATGTTTTTTTATGGGATTACGTTCATTTTCATGGCAAGGAGGGACTTTGCAATTAATTGCAATTCATCTGATCACTCTTCATAACATTCTGGAGTATATGCAAATGGCCATCATAAAAACGGAGGCAGCAGACTTTGTGAAATTATTATTTGTGTCAAAACTTTTGGCCACGGCTGTACATTTGAATGGTGCTCTCTCTTTTTGTTGGTGGGGTTGGTTGGAGTTTCAGCTGTTGGTCAGATATTTCCAACTGTTGTTTCAGGACATGTGCTGGCCTCGTGCACGCTCATAAAGCTGTTCCAATCCCACCAGCCTCTGTAGGAATTCTGACAATGCATCTCCACCTTCTGCACACATGTAATTCATGGATACCTGTAGGGCTGAGCTTCCACAATGTAGCAGGAAAATAAATCATCAACATTATATTATAAAGGAGAGTGACATACTGAATAAATCTTTAAAAGCATTTTCTTTTATCTGACGGTGTGTGAGAGTGTAGGAGTACATGGAAAGCCCTGGCAGCAGCAAAATCATTTTTCTGCCTGACTTTTCTTTCACTGAGAAATTAGGAAAGTAACACAGAATGAACGTGCTGATGCGAATTTGATTCTTGAACAGAGCCATACACTATTGGCTGGCCTTTGTTTCACACACTTTCCTTATCAATATTTATTTGTATAGTGCTGACAATTTTATGCAGTGTTTTACATATTATACATTTACATCAGTCAAGGAGCTTACAATCTAAGGTGCCTATTTACACATACCTAAGCCAACTAACCTGTGGGAGTGATCAATATAAAAGAAGTGATGTACCAGATAAACGTGTTAAATCAAATCAAGTGTTCATGTATATAAACGTCCATTAAACAGTCCATAAACAAATCGTGCTCTGTGTCCTCAAGTGTTAATATGAAACCAACACTCCCATAGGATATATCAGACACCTTATGTGCAAATCCCTTCACCAGGTGAATTGGCCTCTCGCCTCAACTCAGGACCCAAACGGGTCAGCATCAGCTCGTATATAGATATACAGGACCCAGAGATCTCTTTCCAGCTTGTCAACTCCGGAATGAGGGCATATAATGTGGGGATAAAGAACAAATATAGTGCTCTCTGTTTGCAATAGAATGAACCTTTATTCAAATGGCATAAGGTACTCACATTTGACAGGCACTCAGCCGTGCCTGCTTGTAATGGCAGAGACAAAGATAGTGATACCCGGAAGATCAGCGTCAGGCGCGCAGGCTCCGCCCCCTATACGCGCAGGCTCCCCCCCCCTCCCCCCCCCCACTCACCCTGCCTGGATGCACCAGCAGGCGGCTTCGGCTTATTCCCCCTGTCTTCTGCGTCTCCTCCCTCCTCCTCCATGCCCAATGGCATGGCTTCTCCTTTCGGCCAATCAGGAAACGGGTCTCAAAACCCACTTCCTGATTGGCCAGGCGGAGGATCAGTGTGACAGTAGCAAATTTTCATTCTCTATTGTCACAACTGGGTGGGCTCAGGGCGCACTGCTCTGCGCCCCGAGCCCACCCTTTTTTTTTGCCTGTGAGAGCCTCTGGCTCTAATCACATGGTTAAAAAAAAAAAAAAAGCCCCATTAAACTCAGTGTCTGACGCCCCGCATGTAGATTAGGGGGCTGGACGCATGGATAGGGAGGGCGGCGCCCCTGCGAACCATATACGCCAGCCGCCACTGCTCTCCACTATGATTTCATTACGCTGTCATTGTTGGAAACATGTAATGTAACGAGAATTGAAATTGAAGCGCCAGACCACTGCTAAGAAGTCCAGATACAACTTTATTCCATCAAAAGTCAGGGGAAAAATCGATAAAAGTAGCCAACACATTTTGGGCGCCCAAGCACCCACTTCATCAGGGCTAGAAAGAACATAAGAAGATCTCCATATCAATCTGATATCAATACAATATCCCCCTCTACGGGGTCATAATTAAAACAGTCAATTGTAAGTGCCAGTTCACACTAGGGCGACCTGTGAGGCGACCTGGTCGCCTCACAGGTCACCGCAGGTCGCCTCCCATAGGGAAGCTACGGACCCGTTCTAATAGGAGCGACACAAGTCGCTCCGACCTAGAAAAAGGGTCCGGAGCTTCTTTGGGGCAACCAGGAGGCGACCGCCATAGACTTCAATGTTATGAAGTCCGTGGCGGCCGCTCCGAGGTCGCGGCACGCTGCTCGCACCGCAACCTCGGAGGTCGCCACCTAAAGTAGCGTCGCGGTAGTGTGAACCGGCGCTTAAGGGAGTGTCAAAATAAATCTACAAAAATGAAAACATGAGTGCTAAACTATAAAATAGAAAGAAGAGAAAAGAAAAACAAATACCAATAATAATAATTTTTATCACTGTTATTACAATTATACATTCTGGGTGATATGGTAAACTAATCAATAAAAAAGAAAAAAAAAAAAAAATGGGTAACATATATCTCAAAACAGTTATGCTTATAACTTGAACCCTACATTTTACAACCTGATTGTACAATCGGAAAAAATATATATATATATTATAATACAATATTACTAATGCAATAATAATAATAAAAATCGTCATCATCATAATAACATAATACAATAGTATTATTGATATGAATACTAATAACAATAACAGTCATAATCACTATTATTAAATGATATATTCTCTGTAATAAATTGGCCTAATAAGAAAAATGAATAAAAATGAGTAAATTGATAACTGTATAATTTGAACCAGACATCATACAATTGGATTGTACAATTGTAAAGCGTGGGAAAAAAATAACAATATTAATAGCAATAACAATCACCATCATTAAATTGATACAGTCTTGATAAAATCAATGTAACAGGAATAAATGTAAATGTATGAAAACCTGGGTAAAATATGTATTAATTGAACCGTACATTATACAATCTGGTTGTACAACTGCAAAATGAGACACAAAATAATAATACTGATAATAATAATAAGAATAAGAATAAGAATACTTTTTCTAAAATAATATGTTCTGGTAAAATTTTTGGACATAGTGAGAATAAATGTATAGAAATGAATAAAATATATCCAAAAAGCTGGTAAGAGCCATAATACAGTCTGACTGTCCATACAAAAAAGGAGAAAAGCTGGTGCAATGGACATCGGCTAAAACATAGTTTTATTGTAGCATATGAACAACAGTCAAAAAAAAATCCAATGCGTTTCGGCCATCAGGCCTAAGTCCCGGTTCACACTACCGCGACTTGTCAGGCGACTTGTCAGCCTGACAAGTCGCGGTCCATTCTGTTCTACGGGAACCGTTCTAATAGGAGCGACTCAAGTCACTCCGACTTAGAAAATAGTTCCTGTACTACTTCCGAGCGACATCGGAGCGACTTGCATTGATTTCAATTATGTGAAGTCCGTGCAAGTCGCGGCAAAGTCGCGGTGCACGCGATTTCACAGGTCGCCCCCGAAGTCGTGCCGCGGTAGTGTGAATGGACACTTAAGCCCCGTACACACGTACCGAATGTCGGCCGAACGATCGGCCGTCTTTTGTCCGGTGCTGTCCTGTCGGCTGAAAAGTGCAAAAGACTGCACACGAATTTTGTCGGCAACAACAGCCGACTGCAGAAGTGATGTCATGTGATGGTTAACTTTCCGTGTGTTTTTTCTTTTCTGAGCATGCCCAGGCTTGCTAATCTGCTGTTTGTCGGCCGAATTCTGTACTGACTGGCGAACAATCGGCCGTTCTGGTGACGGCCAACAAAAATTTTATAGCCTGCACACCCGATTCTGTTCGGCCGAAAAGTCGTTGTCGGTTTTCGGAAGCATCATACTAACAAGCCGACAATCGGCCGATCGTTTGGCAGCCGAATATTTACGGCCGACAATTGGTACGTGTGTACGGGGCTTCAATCATGGCTCAAAAAGACTGTACAATCTGATTGCATTGTGTGTGTGCAACCTAGAAGGTAATCAAAAGATTGAATACCTGCAGGCTATACAGTACATCCAGGATATTTGTCATCTGCAGTAGATAATTTATATATATACTGACAATTGCTATATGCGGTCTGATCAGTAAAACAGTGGAGGTTGATTTACAAAAACTGGAGAGTGCAAAATCTGGTGCAGCTGTGCATGGTAGCCAATCAGCTTCTATCTTCGGCTTATTCAATTAGGCTTTGACAATGAAATCTGGGAGCTGACTGGTTTCTTTGCAGACCTGCACCATATTTTACACTCCAGTTTTAGTAAATAAACCCCAGCGTGTCTATGATCAAATATACTGACTTGTATTTGATGGACTTCATTGAAGGTAGCATGGCAGGCATTTCTGGTGGGCAAGGGGGCAATTTGGGTAACTATGTCCCTAACAACCCTTCTGCTTTCTGGAGCCCCATCCTCTAATGCTGCCTGATGCGTGCCCCTCCAGACCCTCTTAAAGGTTCATATATAAAGGCATTGGTTTCCTGCATTTAATGTGCACATGAAGTCCAAACCTGAAGATTCCCATTTACTTTAATGTTGTAATGTAGATGATGTCTATGGGCTGCATTTGACCTGCTTTGTGATTCTGTGGACGCAGCAGGTCCTATTGAGATCACTTGCTATTGCAGGAAAAGCAGGTCAGATGGAGCCTTTGCTTTGTTTTGTGTTTGAGCAGCACTGCATTTGAATGCAAAGGACAGCATTCATCAACAATGGCGTCTACATGAGGTTAATATATGGTTTAAATGACAGGCAGCTATCGCACGCTGCCTTCTGATTGATTATTGCGGGGAATCAATCAGATGTAAGGGGCCGATACCACTACATCTGGGGTTTTTACACATATATACTGTATGTATGTGTATTGGGTATATATATATATATATATATACTGTAATTATACACTATATACCGTGTTGTTGCTTTTATAGATTTTTACGGTGTTATAGTGCTACCACACATTTCCAGCAATGGTTATCATTTTTACCCAGGGACCCATTATAGCCCTGGACAGAGGAATAGGTCCATTGATTGACAGGTGGCAGAGCAGAGACTAAGCAGCACTAATGACTGAACATACATCTCTATGATGTGTAGGTGATCATTGCGTTTCCCATAATTACTATGTACCTATTTTTAGTTATAGCTAATAATACAGCACCTTCTTCCTTTGAAAATTACAGATATTGCCTTAGTTTGCTATTTTAAGAAATTTTCAGTAATGATGTACAGTCATCTGTAGAAACTTACCAAGTATACATTGACTAGATACGGATATATTAGCTTGTATTTTTTTAATTGGGAGCAAAATGTGTACATTTCTACCATACATCTACATTAGGAATAGAGAGAAGGGAAATTATCTTTGAAATTGGCTCAGCTCACATCTATGTGTATGAAGCTCAGATACCATCTATGTGTATGAGACTGAGCTCACATCTATGTGTATGAGACTGAGCTCACATCTATGTGTATGAAGCTCAGATCACATCTATGTGTATGAGACTGAGCTCACATCTATGTGTATGAAGCTCAGATCACATCTATGTATATGAGACTGAGCTCACATCTATGTGTATGAGACTGAGCTCACATCTATGTGTATGAGACTGAGCTCACATCTATGTGTATGAAGCTCAGATCACATCTATGTATATGAGACTGAGCTCACATCTATGTGTATGAGACTGAGCTCACATCTATGTATATGAGACTGAGCTCACATCTATGTGTATGAAGCTCTGATCACATCTATGTGTATGAGACTGAGCTCACATCTATGTATATGAGACTGAGCTCACATCTATGTGTATGAAGCTCAGCTCACATCTATGTGTATGAGACTGAGCTCACATCTATGTGTATGAAGCTCAGCTCACATCTATGTGTATGAGACTGAGCTCACATCTATGTGTATGAAGCTCAGATCACATCTATGTGTATGAGACTGAGCTCACATCTATGTGTATGAAGCTCAGATCACATCTATGTGTATGAGACTGAGCTCACATCTATGTGTATGAAGCTCAGATCACATCTATGTATATGAGACTGAGCTCACATCTATGTGTATGAAGCTCAGATCACATCTATGTGTATGAGACTGAGCTCACATCTATGTGTATGAAGCTCAGATCACATCTATGTGTATGAGACTGAGCTCACATCTATGTGTATGAAGCTCAGATCACATCTATGTGTATGAGACTGAGCTCACATCTATGTGTATGAAGCTCAGATCACATCTATGTATATGAGACTGAGCTCACATCTATGTGTATGAAGCTCAGATCACATCTATGTGTATGAGACTGAGCTCACATCTATGTGTATGAGACTGAGCTCACATCTATGTGTATGAGACTGAGCTCACATCTATGTGTATGAGACTGAGCTCACATCTATGTATATGAGACTGAGCTCACATCTAAATATATGAGACTGAGCTCACATCTATGTGTATGAAGCTCAGATACCATCTGTGTGTATGAGACTGAGCTCACATCTATGTGTATGAGACTGAGCTCACATCTATGTGTATGAAGCTCAGATCACATCTATGTATATGAGACTGAGCTCACATCTATGTGTATGAAGCTCAGATCACATCTATGTGTATGAGACTGAGCTCACATCTATGTGTATGAGACTGAGCTCACATCTATGTGTATGAGACTGAGCTCACATCTATGTGTATGAAGCTCAGATAACATCTATGTGTATGAGACTGAGCTCACATCTATGTGTATGAGACTGAGCTCACATCTATGTGTATGAGACTGAGCTCACATCTAAATATATGAGACTGAGCTCACGTCTATGTGTATGAGACTGAGCTCACATCTATGTGTATGAGACTGAGCTCACATCTATGTGTATGAGACTGAGCTCACATCTATGTGTATGAGACTGAGCTCACATCTATGTGTATGAGATTGAGCTCACATCTATGTGTATGAGACTGAGCTCACATCTATCTGTATGAAGCTCAGCTCACATCTATGTATATGAGACTGAGCTCACATCTATGTGTATGAAGCTCTGATCACATCTATGTGTATGAGACTGAGCTCACATCTATGTATATGAGACTGAGCTCACATCTATGTATATGAGACTGAGCTCACATCTATGTGTATGAAGCTCAGCTCACATCTATGTGTATGAGACTGAGCTCACATCTATGTGTATGAGACTGAGCTCACATCTATGTGTATGAGACTGAGCTCACATCTATGTATATGAGACTGAGCTCACATCTAAATATATGAGACTGAGCTCACATCTATGTGTATGAAGCTCAGATACCATCTATGTGTATGAGACTGAGCTCACATCTATGTGTATGAGATTGAGCTCACATCTATGTGTATGAGACTGAGCTCACATCTATGTGTATGAAGCTCAGCTCACATCTATGTGTATGAGACTGAGCTCACATCTATGTGTATGAGACTGAGCTCACATCTATGTATATGAGACTGAGCTCACATCTATGTGTATGAAGCTCAGCTCACATCTATGTGTATGAGACTGAGCTCACATCTATGTGTATGAGACTGAGCTCACATCTATGTGTATGAAGCTCAGCTCACATCTATGTATATGAGACTGAGCTCACATCTATGTGTATGAAGCTCGGATCACATCTATGTGTATGAGACTGATCTCACATCTATGTGTATGAAGCTCGGATCACATCTATGTGTATGAGACTGAGCTCACATCTATGTGTATGAAGCTCAGATCACATCTATGTGTATGAGACTGAGCTCACATCTATGTATATGAGACTGAGCTCCCATCTATGTGTATGAAGCTCAGATCACATCTTTGTATATGAGACTGAGCTCACATCTATGCGTATGAGACTGAGCTCACGTCTATGTGTATGAAGCTCAGATCACATCTATGTGTATGAGACTGAGCTCACATCTATGTGTATGAGACTGAGCTCACATCTATGTGTATAAGACTGAGCTCACATCTATGTGTATGAAGCTCAGCTCACATCTAAATATATGAGACTGAGCTCACATCTATGTGTATGAAGCTCAGATACCATCTATGTGTATGAGACTGAGCTCACATCTATGTGTATGAGACTGAGCTCACATCTATGTGTATGAGACTGAGCTCACATCTATGTGTATAAGACTGAGCTCACATCTATGTGTATGAGACTGAGCTCACATCTATGTGTATGAAGCTCAGCTCACATCTATGTATATGAGACTGAGCTCACATCTATGTGTATGAAGCTCTGATCACATCTATGTGTATGAGACTGAGCTCACATCTATGTGTATGAGACTGAGCTCACATCTATGTGTATGAGACTGAGCTCACATCTATGTGTATGAGACTGAGCTCACATCTATGTATATGAGACTGAGCTCACATCTATGTGTATGAAGCTCAGATCACATCTATGTGTATGAGACTGAGCTCACATCTATGTGTATGAGACTGAGCTCACATCTATGTGTATGAGACTGAGCTCACATCTATGTGTATGAAGCTCAGATAACATCTATGTGTATGAGACTGAGCTCACATCTATGTGTATGAGACTGAGCTCACATCTATGTGTATGAGACTGAGCTCACATCTAAATATATGAGACTGAGCTCACGTCTATGTGTATGAGACTGAGCTCACATCTATGTGTATGAGACTGAGCTCACATCTATGTGTATGAGACTGAGCTCACATCTATGTGTATGAGACTGAGCTCACATCTATGTGTATGAGATTGAGCTCACATCTATGTGTATGAGACTGAGCTCACATCTATCTGTATGAAGCTCAGCTCACATCTATGTATATGAGACTGAGCTCACATCTATGTGTATGAAGCTCTGATCACATCTATGTGTATGAGACTGAGCTCACATCTATGTGTATGAAGCTCTGATCACATCTATGTGTATGAGACTGAGCTCACATCTATGTATATGAGACTGAGCTCACATCTATGTGTATGAAGCTCAGCTCACATCTATGTGTATGAGACTGAGCTCACATCTATGTATATGAGACTGAGCTCACATCTATGTGTATGAAGCTCAGCTCACATCTATGTGTATGAGACTGAGCTCACATCTATGTGTATGAGACTGAGCTCACATCTATGTATATGAGACTGAGCTCACATCTATGTGTATGAGACTGAGCTCACATCTATGTGTATGAGACTGAGCTCACATCTATGTATATGAGACTGAGCTCACATCTAAATATATGAGACTGAGCTCACATCTATGTGTATGAAGCTCAGATACCATCTATGTGTATGAGACTGAGCTCACATCTATGTGTATGAGATTGAGCTCACATCTATGTGTATGAGACTGAGCTCACATCTATGTGTATGAAGCTCAGCTCACATCTATGTGTATGAGACTGAGCTCACATCTATGTGTATGAGACTGAGCTCACATCTATGTGTATGAGACTGAGCTCACATCTATGTGTATGAGACTGAGCTCACATCTATGTGTATGAGACTGAGCTCACATCTATGTGTATGAAGCTCAGCTCACATCTATGTATATGAGACTGAGCTCACATCTATGTGTATGAAGCTCGGATCACATCTATGTGTATGAGACTGAGCTCACATCTATGTGTATGAAGCTCAGATCACATCTATGTGTATGAGACTGAGCTCACATCTATGTATATGAGACTGAGCTCCCATCTATGTGTATGAAGCTCAGATCACATCTTTGTATATGAGACTGAGCTCACGTCTATGTGTATGAAGCTCAGATCACATCTATGTGTATGAGACTGAGCTCACATCTATGTGTATGAGACTGAGCTCACATCTATGTGTATAAGACTGAGCTCACATCTATGTGTATGAAGCTCAGCTCACATCTATGTATATGAGACTGAGCTCACATCTATGTATATGAGACTGAGCTCACATCTAAATATATGAGACTGAGCTCACATCTATGTGTATGAAGCTCAGATACCATCTATGTGTATGAGACTGAGCTCACATCTATGTGTATGAAGCTCAGATACCATCTATGTATATGAGACTGAGCTCACATCTATGTGTATGAGACTGAGCTCACATCTATGTGTATGAGACTGAGCTCACATCTATGTGTATAAGACTGAGCTCACATCTATGTGTATGAGACTGAGCTCACATCTATGTGTATGAAGCTCAGCTCACATCTATGTATATGAGACTGAGCTCACATCTATGTGTATGAAGCTCTGATCACATCTATGTGTATGAGACTGAGCTCACATCTATGTATATGAGACTGAGCTCACATCTATGTGTATGAAGCTCTGATCACATCTATGTGTATGAGACTGAGCTCACATCTATGTGTATGAGACTGAGCTCACATCTATGTATATGAGACTGAGCTCACATCTATGTGTATGAAGCTCAGCTCACATCTATGTGTATGAGACTGAGCTCACATCTATGTATATGAGACTGAGCTCACATCTATGTGTATGAGACTGAGCTCACATCTATGTATATGAGACTGAGCTCACATCTATGTATATGAGACTGAGCTCACATCTAAATATATGAGACTGAGCTCACATCTATGTGTATGAGATTGAGCTCACATCTATGTGTATGAGACTGAGCTCACATCTATGTGTATGAGACTGAGCTCACATCTATGTATATGAGACTGAGCTCACATCTATGTGTATGAAGCTCAGCTCACATCTATGTGTATGAGACTGAGCTCACATCTATGTGTATGAGACTGAGCTCACATCTATGTATATGAGACTGAGCTCACATCTATGTGTATGAGACTGAGCTCACATCTATGTATATGAGACTGAGCTCACATCTATGTGTATGAGACTGAGCTCACATCTATGTGTATGAGACTGAGCTCACATCTATGTGTATGAGACTGAGCTCACATCTATGTGTATGAAGCTCAGCTCACATCTATGTATATGAGACTGAGCTCACATCTATGTGTATGAAGCTCGGATCACATCTATGTGTATGAGACTGAGCTCACATCTATGTGTATGAAGCTCAGATCACATCTATGTGTATGAGACTGAGCTCACATCTATGTATATGAGACTAAGCTCACATCTATGTGTATGAAGCTCAGATCACATCTTTGTATATGAGACTGAGCTCACATCTATGTGTACGAGACTGAGCTCACGTCTATGTGTATGAGACTGAGCTCACATCTATGTGTATGAGACTGAGCTCACATCTATGTGTATGAAGCTCAGATCACATCTATGTGTATGAGACTGAGCTCACATCTATGTGTATGAAGCTCAGATCACATCTATGTGTATGAGACTGAGCTCACATCTATGTGTATGAGACTGAGCTCACATCTATGTGTATGAAGCTCAGATCACATCTATGTATATGAGACTGAGCTCACATCTATGTGTATGAAGCTCAGATCACATCTATGTGTGTGAGACTGAGCTCACATCTATGTGTATGAGACTGAGCTCACATCTATGTGTATGAGACTGAGCTCACATCTATGTGTATGAAGCTCAGATAACATCTATGTGTATGAGACTGAGCTCACATCTATGTGTATGAGACTGAGCTCACATCTATGTGTATGAGACTGAGCTCACATCTATGTGTATGAGACTGAGCTCACATCTATGTGTATGAGACTGAGCTCACATCTATGTGTATGAAGCTCAGATCACATCTATGTGTATGAGACTGAGCTCACATCTATGTGTATGAGACTGAGCTCACATCTATGTGTATGAGACTGATCTCACATCTATGTGTATGAGACTGAGCTCACATCTATGTATATGAGACTGAGCTCACATCTAAATATATGAGACTGAGCTCACATCTATGTGTATGAAGCTCAGATACCATCTATGTGTATGAGACTGAGCTCACATCTATGTGTATGAGATTGAGCTCACATCTATGTGTATGAGACTGAGCTCACATCTATGTGTATGAAGCTCAGCTCACATCTATGTATATGAGACTGAGCTCACATCTATGTGTATGAAGCTCTGATCACATCTATGTGTATGAGACTGAGCTCTCATCTATGTGTATGAGACTGAGCTCACATCTATGTGTATGAGACTGAGCTCACATCTATGTGTATGAGACTGAGCTCACATCTATGTGTATGAGACTGAGCTCACATCTATGTATATGAGACTGAGCTCACATCTATGTATATGAGACTGAGCTCACATCTATGTATATGAGACTCAGCTCACATCTATGTGTATGAAGCTCAGATACCATCTATGTGTATGAGACTGAGCTCACATCTATGTGTATGAGATTGAGCTCACATCTATGTGTATGAGACTGAGCTCATATCTATGTGTATGAAGCTCATCTCACATCTATGTGTATGAAGCTCAGCTCACATCTATGTGTATGAGACTGAGCTCACATCTATGTGTATGAAGCTCTGATCACATCTATGTGTATGAGACTGAGCTCACATCTATGTGTATGAGACTGAGCTCACATCTATGTGTATGAAGCTCAGCTCACATCTATGTGTATGAGACTGAGCTCACATCTATGTGTATGAGACTGAGCTCACATCTATGTGTATGAGACTGAGCTCACATCTATGTGTATGAAGCTCAGCTCACATCTATGTATATGAGACTGAGCTCACATCTATGTGTATGAAGCTCGGATCACATCTATGTGTATGAGACTGAGCTCACATCTATGTATATGAGACTGATCTCACATCTATGTGTATGAGACTGAGCTCACATCTATGTGTATGAGACTGAGCTCACATCTATGTATATGAGACTGAGCTCACATCTATGTATATGAGACTGAGCTCACATCAAAATATATGAGACTGAGCTCACATCTATGTGTATGAAGCTCAGATACCATCTATGTGTATGAGACTGAGCTCACATCTATGTGTATGAGATTGAGCTCACATCTATGTGTATGAGACTGAGCTCATATCTATGTGTTTGAAGCTCAGCTCACATCTATGTATATGAGACTGAGCTCACATCTATGTGTATGAAGCTCGGATCACATCTATGTGTATGAGACTGAGCTCACATCTATGTGTATGAAGCTCAGATCACATCTATGTGTATGAGACTGAGCTCACATCTATGTATATGAGACTAAGCTCACATCTATGTGTATGAAGCTCAGATCACATCTTTGTATATGAGACTGAGCTCACATCTATGTGTACGAGACTGAGCTCACGTCTATGTGTATGAGACTGAGCTCACATCTATGTGTATGAGACTGAGCTCACATCTATGTGTATGAGACTGAGCTCACATCTATGTGTATGAAGCTCAGATCACATCTATGTGTATGAGACTGAGCTCACATCTATGTGTATGAAGCTCAGATCACATCTATGTGTATGAGACTGAGCTCACATCTATGTGTATGAAGCTCAGATCACATCTATGTATATGAGACTGAGCTCACATCTATGTGTATGAAGCTCAGATCACATCTATGTGTGTGAGACTGAGCTCACATCTATGTGTATGAGACTGAGCTCACATCTATGTGTGTGAGACTGAGCTCACATCTATGTGTATGAAGCTCAGATAACATCTATGTGTATGAGACTGAGCTCACATCTATGTGTATGAGACTGAGCTCACATCTATGTGTATGAGACTGAGCTCACATCTATGTGTATGAGACTGAGCTCACATCTATGTGTATGAGACTGAGCTCACATCTATGTGTATGAAGCTCAGATCACATCTATGTGTATGAGACTGAGCTCACATCTATGTGTATGAGACTGAGCTCACATCTATGTGTATGAGACTGAGCTCACATCTATGTGTATGAGACTGAGCTCACATCTATGTATATGAGACTGAGCTCACATCTAAATATATGAGACTGAGCTCACATCTATGTGTATGAAGCTCAGATACCATCTATGTGTATGAGACTGAGCTCACATCTATGTGTATGAGATTGAGCTCACATCTATGTGTATGAGACTGAGCTCACATCTATGTGTATGAAGCTCAGCTCACATCTATGTGTATGAGACTGAGCTCACATCTATGTGTATGAAGCTCTGATCACATCTATGTGTATGAGACTGAGCTCTCATCTATGTGTATGAGACTGAGCTCACATCTATGTGTATGAGACTGAGCTCACATCTATGTGTATGAGACTGAGCTCACATCTATGTGTATGAGACTGAGCTCACATCTATGTATATGAGACTGAGCTCACATCTATGTATATGAGACTGAGCTCACATCTAAATATATGAGACTGAGCTCACATCTATGTGTATGAAGCTCAGATACCATCTATGTGTATGAGACTGAGCTCACATCTATGTGTATGAGACTGAGCTCATATCTATGTGTATGAAGCTCATCTCACATCTATGTGTATGAGACTGAGCTCACATCTATGTGTATGAAGCTCTGATCACATCTATGTGTATGAGACTGAGCTCACATCTATGTGTATGAGACTGAGCTCACATCTATGTATATGAGACTGAGCTCACATCTATGTGTATGAAGCTCGGATCACATCTATGTGTATGAGACTGAGCTCACATCTATGTGTATGAGACTGAGCTCACATCTATGTATATGAGACTGATCTCACATCTATGTGTATGAGACTGAGCTCACATCTATGTGTATGAGACTGAGCTCACATCTATGTATATGAGACTGAGCTCACATCTATGTATATGAGACTGAGCTCACATCTAAATATATGAGACTGAGCTCACATCTATGTGTATGAAGCTCAGATACCATCTATGTGTATGAGACTGAGCTCACATCTATGTGTATGAGATTGAGCTCACATCTATGTGTATGAGACTGAGCTCATATCTATGTGTTTGAAGCTCAGCTCACATCTATGTGTATGAGACTGAGCTCACATCTATGTGTATGAGACTGAGCTCACATCTATGTATATGAGACTGATCTCACATCTATGTGTATGAGACTGAGCTCACATCTATGTGTATGAGACTGAGCTCACATCTATGTATATGAGACTGAGCTCACATCTATGTATATGAGACTGAGCTCACATCTAAATATATGAGACTGAGCTCACATCTATGTGTATGAAGCTCAGATACCATCTATGTGTATGAGACTGAGCTCACATCTATGTGTATGAGATTGAGCTCACATCTATGTGTATGAGACTGAGCTCATATCTATGTGTTTGAAGCTCAGCTCACATCTATGTGTATGAGACTGAGCTCACATCTATGTGTATGAAGCTCAGCTCACATCTATGTATATGAGACTGAGCTCACATCTATGTGTATAAAGCTCAGCTCACATCTATGTGTATGAGACTGAGCTCACATCTATGTGTATGAGACTGAGCTCACATCTATGTATATGAGACTGAGCTCACATCTATGTGTATGAGACTGAGCTCACATCTATGTGTATGAAGCTCAGCTCACATCTATGTATATGAGACTGAGCTCACATCTATGTGTATGAAGCTCGGATCACATCTATGTGTATGAGACTGAGCTCACATCTATGTATATGAGACTGAGCTCACATCTATGTGTATGAGACTGAGCTCACATCTATGTATATGAGACTGAGCTCACATCTATGTATATGAGACTGAGCTCACATCTAAATATATGAGACTGAGCTCACATCTATGTGTATGAAGCTCAGATACCATCTATGTGTATGAGACTGAGCTCACATCTATGTGTATGAGACTGAGCTCATATCTATGTGTATGAAGCTCATCTCACATCTATGTGTATGAGACTGAGCTCACATCTATGTGTATGAAGCTCTGATCACATCTATGTGTATGAGACTGAGCTCACATCTATGTGTATGAGACTGAGCTCACATCTATGTATATGAGACTGAGCTCACATCTATGTGTATGAGACTGAGCTCACATCTATGTGTATGAAGCTCAGCTCACATCTATGTATATGAGACTGAGCTCACATCTATGTGTATGAAGCTCGGATCACATCTATGTGTATGAGACTGAGCTCACATCTATGTGTATGAGACTGAGCTCACATCTATGTATATGAGACTGAGCTCACATCTATGTGTATGAGACTGAGCTCACATCTATGTATATGAGACTGAGCTCACATCTATGTGTATGAAGCTCAGATACCATCTATGTGTATGAGACTGAGCTCACATCTATGTGTATGAGATTGAGCTCACATCTATGTGTATGAGACTGAGCTCATATCTATGTGTTTGAAGCTCAGCTCACATCTATGTGTATGAGACTGAGCTCACATCTATGTGTATAAAGCTCAGCTCACATCTATGTGTATGAGACTGAGCTCACATCTATGTGTATGAGACTGAGCTCACATCTATGTATATGAGACTGAGCTCACATCTATGTGTATGAGACTGAGCTCACATCTATGTGTATGAAGCTCAGCTCACATCTATGTATATGAGACTGAGCTCACATCTATGTGTATGAAGCTCGGATCACATCTATGTGTATGAAGCTCAGATACCATCTATGTGTATGAGACTGAGCTCACATCTATGTATATGAGACTGAGCTCACATCTATGTGTATGAAGCTCAGCTCACATCTATGTATATGAGACTGATCTCACATCTATGTGTATGAAGCTCGGATCACATCTATGTGTATGAGACTGAGCTCACATCTATGTGTATAAGACTGAGCTCACATCTATGTGTATGAAGCTCAGCTCACATCTATGTATATGAGACTGATCTCACATCTATGTGTATGAAGCTCGGATCACATCTATGTGTATGAGACTGAGCTCACATCTATGTGTATGAAGCTCAGCTCACATCTATGTATATGAGACTGAGCTCACATCTATGTGTATGAAGCTCAGCTCACATCTATGTATATGAGACTGAGCTCACATCTATGTGTATTAAGCTCTGATCACATCTATGTGTATGAGACTGAGCTCACATCTATGTGTATGAGACTGAGCTCACATCTATGTGTATGAGACTGAGCTCACATCTATGTGTATGAGACTGAGCTCACATCTATGTGTATGAGACTGAGCTCACATCTACGTATATGAGACTGAGCTCACATCTATGTGTATGAAGCTCGGATCACATCTATGTGTATGAGACTGAGCTCACATCTATGTGTATGAGACTGAGCTCACATCTATGTGTATGAAGCTCAGATCACATCTTTGTATATGAGACTGAGCTCACGTCTATGTGTATGAAGCTCAGATCACGTCTATGTGTATGAAGCTCAGATCACATCTATGTGTATGAAGCTCAGATCACGTCTATGTGTATGAATCTCAGCTCACATCTATGTGTATGAAGCTCAGATCACATCTATGTGTATGAAGCTCAGCTTACATCTATGTGTATGAAGCTCAGATCACATCTATGTGTATGAAGCTCAGCTTACATCTATGTGTATGAAGCTCAGATCACATCTATGTGTATGAAGCTCAGATCGCATCTATGTGTATGAAGCTCAGATCACATCTATGTGTATAAAGCTCAGATCACATCTACAGTATCTCACCATAGTGAGTACACCCCTCACATTTTTGTAAATATTTTATTATATCTTTTCATGTGACAACACTGAAGAAATGACACTTTGCTACAATGTAAAGTAGTGAGTGTACAGCTTGTATAACAGTGTAAATTTGCTGTCCCCTCAATATAACCCAACACACAGCCATTGATGTCTAAACCAGTGGCAACAAAAGTGAGTACACCCTTAAGTGAAAATGTCCTAATTGTGCCCAAAGTGTCAATATTTTATGTGGCCACCATTTTTTTCCAGCACTGCCTTAACCCTCTTGGGCATGGAGTTCACCAGAGCTTCATAGGTTTGCCACTGGAGTCCTCTTCCACTCCTCCATGACAACATCACTGAGCTGGTGGATGTTAGAGACCTAGCGCTCCCCCACCTTCTGTTTGAGGATGCCCCACATATGTTCAGTAGTGTTTATGTCTGGAGACATGCTTGGCCAGTCCATCACCTTTACCCTCAGCTTCTTTAGAAAGGCAGTGGTCATCTTGGAGGTGTGTTTGGGGTCGTTATCATGTTGGAATACTGCCCTGCGGCCCAGTCTATGAAGGGAGGAGATCATGCTCTGCTTCAGTATGTCACAGTACATGTTGGCATTCATGGTTCCCTCAATGAACTGTAGCTCCCCAGTGGTGGCAGCACTCATGCAGCCCCAGACCATGACACTCCAACCACCATGCTTGATTGTAGGCAAGACACACTTGTCTTTGTACTCCTCACCTGGTTGCCGCCACACACGCTTGACACCATCCGAACCAATTAAGTTTTTCTTGAGCATGTGCACTCAACTTCTTTGGTCGACCATGGTGAGGTCTGTTCTGAGTGGAACCTGTCCTGTTAAACCACTGTATAGTCTTGGCCACCGTGCCGCAGCACAGTTTCAGTGTCATGGCAATCTCCTTATAGTCTAGGCCATCTTTATGTAGAGCAACAATTCTTTTTTTCAGATCCTCAGAGAGTTCTTTGCCATGTGGTGCCATGTTGAACTTCCAGTGACCATTATGAGAGAGTGAGAGCGATAACACCAAATTTAACACACCTGCTCCCCATTAACACGTAAGACCTTGTAACACTAACGAGCAACATGACACCGGGGAGAGAAAATGGCTAATTGGGCCCAATTTTGACATTTTCACTTAGGGGTGTACTCACTTTTGTTGCCAGTGGTTATGACATTAATGGCTGTGTGCTGAGTTATTTTGAGGGGACAGCAAATTTACATTGTTATACAAGCTGTACACTCACTACTTTACATTGTAGCAAAGTGTCATTTCTTCAGTGTCATATGAAAAGATAGAATAAAATATTTACAAAAATGTGAGGGGTGTACTCACTTTTGTGAGATGCTGTATGTGTATGAAGCTCAGTTCATATCTATGTGAAAAGTGCAAAAAAAAACGGCTCTGGCAGTGAAAAGGTTAACGATTTCTGGACCGCCCACCGCATATATACTGCGGTAGGGCGGCCCGGCTGTGCAAAATCACTTACATGTATGTGATTTTGTGCACACTATCTGGGGCGCGCGGGGCGGGAGCACCGCTCCCCGCTCTGATTGGACACAGAGGGAGCCAATCAGCGGGTCCAGTGTCCGTGATGGCTGCCGGAACCCGCCAGTCGTTTAGAGGAAAGGCAGAACGGCGGTCTGTCTATGTAAACAAGGCAGACCGCAGTTCTGTCAGGGAGTAAAAGAGAGATCCTGTGTTTCACCTAAGCTGAAACACAGATCTCTCTTTTCATCCAGTGCATCCAGTACCTCCCCTCACAGTTAGAAAGCACTCCCTAGGAGCACAGATAACCCCTTGATCGCCCCTAGTGTTAACCTCTTCCCTGCCAGTGTCATTTATACAGTGATACCCCTTTTTTTTTTTTTAGCACTGATCACTGTATTGGTGTCTCTGGTCCCCAAAAGTGTCACTTAGTGTCAGATTTATCCTCCACAATGTCGCCCTCCCGCTAAAAATCGTTGATCGCCACCATTACTAGTAAAAACAATTAAATAAAAAAACAAAAGTCCATAAATCTATTCCATGGTTTGTAGACCCTATATCTTTTGTGCAAACCAAGCAATATTCACTTATTTGTTTTTTGTTTTTTTACCAAAGATATATAGCAGAATACATATTGGCCAGAATTGATGAAGAAAATTGAATTTTTTCATGTTTTATAGCAAAAAGTAAAAAATATTGTGTTTTTTTCAAAATTGTCGGTCTTTTTTTTGTTTATAGCGCAAAAAATAAAAACCGCACAGGTTATTAAATACCACCAAACGGAAGCTCTATTTTTGGGGAAAAAAAGACATCAATTTTATTCAGGTACAGCGTCGTGCGACTGCGCAGTTGTCTGTTAAAGCAACGCAGTGATGTATTTCAAAAAAAGGTCTGGTCATGAAGGGAGTACAACCTTCTGGAGCTGAAGAGGTTGAAGGCTAAGTCCACGTTCTAGATGATGTAAAATGTTTGACCCTTTTTTAGCACCGGTTCACATATGTGCGGCTGCGGCGATCGCATGTAATGTCGGAGCGCACTGCTCCCTAATTACATGCGATCGGCTGTGCGGTGCGAGTTCAGCCATACACTTTGTATGGCTGAATTCGCACTGCACCCGCAGCAAAGACGCACAGGACCCTTTTTTGCAGCTGCATCAGGATCGGATCGCACCGTGGTTCACACTTGTGCGATCCGATCCTGTGCGAACTGTAAGATCGCACTGCGATATGCGATCAAACTGGGGGTGTCGTTAACATTTCTTTGACACCCCCAGCGTATCACATATGGCAGTGTGAACTGCCAGATGTGCGTTTGCGATGCGGGAACAGGCTGCGAATTCACAGCCTTCCCGCATAGCATAAGTGTGAACCGCACTTAAGGCGTAATCTGAATCATGGCTGTATAGAACATACCAAAACCCAACATCCGACCCCCCCCCCCTTCCTTCCTTACCTGAATCGCAGAGTGCATCTTTTTGCAGTATTTTGCGATCTTTTGAATTTGGCACAGATGTGCTACCCACACAGCTGCATCATCCAGGGCTGAGAGATTTCCTACACGTCCCATCTTCTACAGCAGCAGAGGGGACTATGGAGAGCACACCAACCTGCTTTGTCT
>NC_138769.1:688718547-688773547 GCF_965119305.1 Pelophylax lessonae | reverse complement strand
CAATTCTAGGAAACAGGCTTTGTGACCCACTGAACCATCTCTTTGCCTATAATATTCAAATGTGAAGGTTTCCTTTAATTACTGCCTGGCCAGGAAAAATAATTCTCTACCTTTCCACTCCATACACACTGGACTATACATGAAGGTGGTGTTTGCTTTCTGACCACTGTTAGATATTGTGGACAATGAGAGAATTCAGGTTATTAAAAAAGCTGTCTGTCTCTATCCACTTAAGTATCAATCCATATATCCATCCATCCACTCATGTATCTATCCACTCATATCTATCCATCCATCCATCCACTCAACCGTCTATCCATGTATCTATCCATCCATCCATCCACTCATGTATCCATCCATCCACTCAAATATCCATCCATCCACCCATCCATCCACCCACCCATCTATCCATGTATCTATCCATCCATCCACGCTTGTATCTATCCATCCATCCATTTATCTATCCATCTATCCATCCATCCACTCATGTATCCATCCATTCATCCATTCATTTATGTATCTGTCTATCCATCCATTCATTCATCCATCCACTCATGTATCTATCCACTCATATCTATCCATCCATCCACCCAACCGTCTATCCATGTATCTATCTATCCATCCATCCACTCATGTATCCATCCATTCATCCATTCATTTATGTATCTGTCTATCCATCCATCCATCCTTCTCTCCATTCATCCATCCACTCAAGTATCTATCTATCTATCTATCTATCTATCTATCTATCTATCTATCTATCTATCTATCTATCTATCTATCTATCTATCTATCTATCTATCTATCTATCTATCTATCTCTATCCACTTAAGTATCAATCCATGTATCCATTCATACATGCATCTATCCATTTATGCATCCATCTATCCACCTATCCATCCATCCATCCATTCATTCATCCATCCACTCATGTATCTATCAACTCATATATCCATCCATCCATCCATCCGACTACCCACCATCTATCCATGTATTTATCCATCCATCCACGCATGTATCTATCCATCCATCCATTCATTTATCTATCCATCTATCCATCCATTCATTCATGTATCTATCTATCCATCCATGTATCTCTGTCTCTCCATCCATCCATCCATCCATCCATCCATCCATCCATCCATCCATCCATCCATCTCTCCATTCTTCCATCCACTCAAGTATCTATCTATCTATCTATCTATCTATCTATCTATCTATCTATCTATCTATCTATCTATCTATCTATCTATCTATCTATCTATCTATCTATCTATCCCATTGTACAGTAACGCTCATCTATCATATACAGTAGCCTTTCTCAACCAATGGAGGTACCCTTAAAATTTCTTTCCAGTCCCAGGTAACCCCTGGTAATAAATATTATATCTACATCTCACGGTTCATTAGTATGATGGTCAGTGGGAACAATCCCCCCTTTCAATGTTATTTTATCCTGATTGCATTACAAATCATTTTTCAAGCCCTGAAGAAGTGGGAGTCCTTTCCCCCGAAACATGTTGGCTGTATCTGCTGTTCCTAACAAATAAAGATTTTAAACAATCTGCAAGAAAGATGGAAGTTTGTACTCCTAACTGCACCCTTAGAACATAGAGATCACTGGGGTCATTGGTTACTTTTTGGAGGAACCATTGGGGGTTCTTCTGACCCTTTGGTTGGAAAAAGCTGCTATATAATATCTCAATGCATTTTTATTGGGCTGTAGTGGAATAGGAGGCCCCTGGTATTACACAGAGAGCTATGTCTGGCAGCCTCTCAATAACTTGCTGCACTTAGCAGGTCTATCGGAAGGGTTGGAGGTCATAGGAGCTAGCTAATTTTCATCATCCAGCAGGTCAGATTATTTGTCCTGATCTTGGCAATTGTAAAAAAAAACTACTTCTATTTAACCACTTCTGAGCCGGAAGGATTTACTCCCTTAATGACCAGGCCATTTTTTTGCTATACGGCACTGAGTTACTTTAACTGAAAATTGTGTGGTCGTGCGACACTGTACCCGCTGATTAGCTTTCCCTGTGGTGAATGGGCGTGCACGGGCCCCCGCTTGCGGTCCCGCGAAGCGATGTACAGGTACGTAGTTTCGTGGGACAGAGCCAACCTGCCGCCTTAAAACTACGGCGGCTGATCGACAAGCAGTTAAACTAACAATCTCAATTCCATCTTTATGGCCTTTCTTCTGCTCTAGTTTTCCCAGGCTAGCTGGATAATACGTGTAGACCACAATCTGGGCAGGGCCCTCTAGTGGTGATCAAATACCACAAAAGGAAAGCTCTATTTGTGTGAAAAAATGATATCCATTTTATTTGTGAACAGTGTTGCATAACCGTGCAATGACCAGTTAAAGCGGCACAGTGCTGAATGGCAAAAAAATGCCCTGGTCATGATGGGGGGTAAAACCTTCCAGAAGTCAAGTGGTTAAAATCTCCTGCAGCCTTTGGAACATGCGCCCCCTAGTGGCATGGGAAGGAGAGCTGTCCTGTTTTGTGACGCATGTATTGGTGTATGCTCTCTCCTGTTGCCTATGATGGGCTCACCAGTAACAACATTTATTCACCCTTCCAATAGATGTGAACAGTAATGGATTCTTCGATCACCCTGAGTCGATCGGTCAGTGCAGAATATTATTGATTGTGTTGCACCAATCGGCAGCACTATGATGCTTTGGTCCTGAATTTAAAGGTATTTAGATTCCACTTCCCTGTGTGTGGCGATCGAAGGGGAAGTTGCTTAATGATCCATTACTCTTGTCTGAAGATATCAATGAGAAATAAATTGGTCACATATCGAAGTGTGTATGGTCTCAATAGGAAGGGAGTGTCTGGACTTTGCAGAGATTTTCCTGCTTTGGCTATAGGACAGAGTCAGAAGGGAAATCCCCTCAATGGCATACTAATAGCACAAAAGAGACAGGGGTTATAACCCACCCCTACCTTATGCAATGCGGGCAGATTATGGCTGGTGGGAAGGTCCAGCAGGGGGCTGCACAACTGTGCAGGACTTAAGAAAAGGCTAAAATTCAGCTGTATGCACTGTGTATCATTAACCCTTGCATTTTGGAATAATCTAATACTTGTTTTTTTTTTTCCATCCTTTTCTGAATCTTTGTGCTGCTGATCTCCTGCTGCCTCTTTACAGCTGCTTCATGAGACTCCAGTGATCAGGACCGCTGATGAGGCAGTACAACGGGTCCTTTTGTACTGGGCTCAGGTCCCATCAACTAAACAGGGGGGCCCAGGGCAGCTTTATTGTTCTTTTTTGTTTAAATGAATACATGGATTTTACTAGACCACATCTCCGCTCTTACTTGCTTACCAGGGATTAAATTACATTTTCCTGGGCCCCATCAGGTCAACAGAGGAGCCCAGGAGGTGGGAACAGAGGAGCCCAGGAGGTGGGAACAGAGGAACCCAGGAGGTGGGAGCAGAGGAGCCCAGGAGCTGGGAGCAGAGGAGCCCAGGGGATTGGAGCAGAGGAGCCCAGGAGGTGGGAGCAGAGGAGCCCAGGAGCTGGGAGCAGAGGAGCACAGGAGGTGGGAGCAGAGGAGCCCAGGGGGTGGAAGCAGAGGTGCCCAGGAGGTGGGAGCAGAGGAGCCCAGGAGGTGGGAGCAGAGGAGCCCAGGGGGTTGGAGCAGAGGAGCCCAGGAGGTGGGAGCAGAGGAGCCCAGGAGCTGGGAGCAGAGGAGCACAGGAGGTGGGAGCAGAGGAGCCCAGGGGGTGGGAGCAAAGGAGCCCAGGGAGTTGGAGTAGAGGATCCCAGGAGGTGGGAGCAGAGAAGCCCAGGAGCTGAGAACAGAGGAGCCCAGGAGCTGGGAGCAGAGGAGCCCAGGAAGTGGGAGCAGAGGAGCCCAGGAAGTGGGAGCAGAGGAGCCCAGGAGGTGGGAGCAGAGGTGCCAAGGAGGTGGGAGCAGAGGAGCCCAGGAGGTGGGAGCAGAGGTGCCAAGGAGGTGGGAGCAGAGGAGCCCAGGAGCTGGGAGCAGAGGAGCCCAGGAAGTGGGAGCAGAGGAGCCCAGGAAGTGGGAGCAGAGGAGCCCAGGAGGTGGGAGCAGAGGTGCCAAGGAGGTGGGAGCAGAGGAGCCCAGGAGGTGGGAACAGAGGAGGGACTTTTTTATTTTCAGGGCGTAGGAGTCAAAGACGCTGCTCCGCTGCATCGTGGGGGGGGGGGGGGGGAGGAAGGATGTACAGTGCTTTATGATTTCTAACAGCAGTCCTGCCAGTGAGGGTTATATGGCATTTTCCAGGGAGGGTTTTCTGATGGTGACAACAGTGTAATACTTCTGCCCAACCTGTGTTAAAATTCCTGTGGACCTGCTGATTGGCTCCTGCTGTGTCCAATCTCAGCAGGTACGTGATTTCGCACAGGAGGGCCGCCCTCCCTTAGTATATCTGCATGGAGTGGTCCAGAAGGGGTTAGTATATTGACACTTACCTGTCCAGGGATCCAGCGATGTCCTCACCCGAGCTGATTCTTCAGTCTGCTTCGGGAACAGGAGGCGACATCTTATCCACTTCCAGACCGCCCACCTTGTATTTACGTCGGTACTTTGACGTTACATACCAGGTTATGGCAGCAGATAGCTGTCATAACCCCAGTATTTTTTTAAACGGCGGGAGGTCCGCTTTAACATAAAGGTGGTCCCAGCAGTGGATTCATTGTAGGATCACCTTTTTGGGCGGCGGGAGAGGTGCCCCCCCTCCCGCTGCTGCCCGGTTGTTTTCCCCGCTTACCGGAGCCGTCGGTAGCCGGAAAAACGATCCTGTCCTCTCTCCTCTTAGGCAGGATGTCGAGTGAGGGCAAGATGGCCCCCACTCATCTTAGAGGACCAGAGCAATGTCATACTTCGCTTCCTCCCAATGGCCCGAATGGCCCCATTTTTTTTTGATTTTTAGTGTAGTTGTGAGGTCTGAGGTCTTTTTGACCCCAGATCTCACATTAAAGAGGTCCTGTCCTGCTTATTTCTATTACAAGGGATGTTTACATTCCTTGTAATAGGAATTAAAGTGATCACATTTTTTTTTTTTAAAAGTAACAGTGTAAAAATAAAAGATAAAATAAATCTGGAAAAAAAAAATTAAAGCGCCCCATCCCTGTTAGCTCGCGCGCAAAAGTGAACGCAAGTCGCGCCCACGTATATAAGTGGTGTTCAAACCACACATGTGAGGTAGGACCGCGATCGCAAGAGTGAGAGCAATAATTCTAGTCTGAGACCTCCTCTGTAACTCTAAACTGGTAACCTGTAGAAATTTTTAAAGTGTCGCCTATGGAGATTTTTAAGTACCAAGGTTTGTCCCCATTCCACGAGAGTGGGCAATTTTGAAGCATGACATCTTGGTATCTATTTACTCAGCATAATTATCTTTCACTTTGTACATAAAGATTGGGCTAACTTTACTGTTTTCTTATTTTTTTTATTAAAAAAAGTGTATTTTTTCTAAAAAAAATTGTGTTTGTATGACCACTAAATATTGCAATGATCTCCATTTTATTCTCTAGGGTCTCTGCTAAAAAAAAAAAAATATATATATATATATATATATATATATATATATATATATATATATATATATATATATATATATATATATATATATATATATAATGTTTGGGGCTCTAAGTAATTTTCTAGCAAAAAAAAAATATTTTTACTTGTAAACAACAAGTGTCAGAAATAGGCCCAGTCCTTAAGTGGTAAGGAAAACAGGAAGTGAACAGGAGGAAATAGTCCCATAGTCTTTAGGGACCTGTAATGTATCCCAACAGACTGCCGGGGAAGGAGGGGGGCCGAACTTCTGTCCGCGGCGATCTGAGATGCAAGGTTTTGACAGGTTCCCGCTACCTCCCAAAAAGTGCCAATTGTGACAGAGGAGGGAGCAAACAATCAGAATTTCCCCTTTTGGGTGGAGCTCCGCTTTAACTGAACCTTGGTGTGCTTTGTGTATTTCTTCCAGAGCAGTGCAGTAATCCAGTGTCACACTTTACCTTTGTTAAGGAGTTTCCTGTAATAAAGACCAATCACTGCTGCACTCTCTCCTTGTGCAGGGTGACTGGTCTTGTCTCCGCCCCCACCTGTAATTTTCTGCAGGCAGCCTGTAGTGGGTGGAGCCTGCTAGGTCCCTCCCACAGCTCTGCTCTTTGCACAGGATATGTACAGCAACATGATGTTGCCACTACTTTAACAAGGTAATAACCAGGTTTGCAAAGGCATTTGGTGCACACAAAAGGATTTTATATCTCTTATGACTATTGAAGAATATATTTAAATAAAAGATTTTGCTCTGGGAGTTGAGATTTAAAAAAAAAAAATTACATGTTGGAGCTTATTTGAGATTTTACTGATCGGATTTGCATCTACTTTAACACCCTCCTTGGCAATGTTCACATTGTCTTTCTTATGCCGGTGTATTGGAATGCTAACCAATTAATTTCTGATACAATGACACCCCCTCCCATACATTTCCCATTAATAATATTTTAGATTGGATCTTCCATTGGGTTTACAATAATATGGGGATTACATTACACTCTGTGAACAAGCTATTAGACACATCCACTGGGACATCTTTAATTGGAAGGATGTTTGTGCTCATTCACCCGCTCTGTGACTCGCATATGCTTGTGCCAGGTGTGAGCTGTCAGCGTCATTGTCACATTTCTATAGGGCTCCATACGCCCACTGCCGACACATAGCCAGATCTGTGTTTTCTTATCACATCCCACTGATTTCCGCCTCACCCGCTCTGTTGTTTTTCCTTCACTACAATTCCCAGCATGCACTGCCTTGACCAGACACCTTATTATGTTTTTAAGCATACTGCTATATTTAATGTGTTTAAGGCATATATCCACTTTTGCAGTCAAATTTAAGAAAACCCCACTTAATGTTCGTTGGGTTTTCCCATTCACACAGCATACTTAAAAAAAATATGTAATAATAATTAAAAACCAAAACACACTTGTTAACTTTTTCGATTTTTCTCAGGGCAAAGTGTCATGGCTGACTGCAAAGTTTTTGGAAAATTATTAGAATGAGTCTGTCCCAAGTCTGTCCTTATTAAAATACAATGCAAGAAGCCCAGCCTCTAAGCCTCTAACCCTTTGTTAGCGTAGAGGGGTGTGGACATTTAAAACAAAAAAAAAACCACTTGTCCAAAAGACTAAATCCGGGTCAAATCTGCTTGTCCCAAATTGCAATCTACTTGTCCTAATTATTATTTTTTTTTTTAACCAAAACCGTATTGAACTCTGAGGTGCATTTAAGAATGGCCGGGGCTTTTAAAAATGAAAGGGGCTTTATGGTGACTTAAACTTTTATTGTTTTTAACATTGCGCTGTTTATCTCCTCTTCACCTCCTTGCCTGTCTCCAGCACCGCACCGGGAACTTGGTGTTACCCTTGCACATGGAAGCACTTGGGTGCTCAGTACAAGCACATGCTGGGCAGTCAAATCAAGCTCCGGTATATGCTCTGTTAAAGTCTCATGCACACTGGATGTTATCAAAACCAACTCCTCCAGGATGGCATCAATACGTGCCATTGCCTGAAGGTTTGCTGTGTCTCCCACCACAGTCTGAAGAGCATGGAGGAGATTATAGGAGACAGGCAATCACTCAGGAGAGCTGGGCAGGGCCAAAGAAGGTCCTTACTCTATAAGCAGGACTGGTATTTGCTTCTTTGTGTGTAAGGAGGAACAGGATGAGCAATGCCAGAGCCCTACAAGATGACCTCCAGCAGGCCACTGGTATCAATGTCTCTGACCAAACAATCAGAAACAGACTTCATGAGGGTAGCCTGAGGGCCCAATGTCCTCTAATGGGCCATGTGCTCACTGCTCGGCACTGTGAAGCTTGATTGGCATTTGCGATTGAACATCAGAATTGGCAGGTCCGCCACTGGCGCCTTGTGGTTTTCATAGATGAGAGCAGGTTCACCCTGAGCACATGTGACCGACATGAAAGGGTCTGGAGAAGCCGGGGAGAACGTTATGCTGCCTGTAACATTGGTCAACATGACCAGTTTGGAGGTGGGTCAGTGATGGTCTGGGGAGACATATCCATAGAGGGATGCACTGACCATTTACAGGTTAGACAATGTCACCCTGACTGCCATTAGGTATTGGGATGAAATTTTTGGACCCATTGTCAGACCCTACACTGATGCAGATGGTCCTGGGTTTCTTCTGGTGCACAGCAATACCTGGCCTTGGTGAGAGTATGCAGCCAGTTCCTGGAGGATGAAGGAATTGATACCATTGAATGACCCACACGCTCGCCTGACCTAAATCCAATAGAACACCTCTGGGACATTATGTTTTGGTCCATCTGACGTCGTCAGGTTGCACCTCAGTCTGTTTAGGAGCTCAGTGATGCCCTGGTCCAGATCTGGGAGAAAATACCCCAGGACACCATCCATCATCTCAAAAGGAGCATGCCCCGACATTGTCAGGCATGCATACAAGCACGTGGGGGCCATACAAATTACTGAGTACCATTTTGAGTTGCTGCAATGAAATTTCAGCAAAATGGACTAGCCTGCTGCATCATTTTTTCACTTTGATTTTCGAGGTGTCTTTGAATTCAGCCCTCTCTGTAGGTTGATCATTTTCATTTCCATTAAATAATGTGGCATCCTTTAATTTCCAACACATTACTTAGTCCATACCAGTATAGATATCCAGCATGACATTTTTCCCCATTGAGATCTGATGTGTTTTCAAAGTGTTCCTTTAATTTTTCTGAGCGTTGTACATGGCTGCTATTTGCTTGACCACAGCAGACCCCCTGGTTTAGAGGTAGAGTTGCCACCTTTGCTCTGGCAAAATAAGGCACAGGGACAAAGGGTGAAGTAGGGGGCAGAGTATGGGGGCAACGGAACTGTATGGAATGGACTGAAGGACACAGATATCAGCACTCAATGATGATGTTACCCTATTTTAGCCCAAAAGAATGAAAATAGTACAGCTCAAATGCCCCCCAAACCTGTATCAGTCAGAACAGCATGTGGATAGACTAGTGCAAAACAGACATGATCGGCTTGTCAGGCTCCAGTAGACTTCAACAACATGGCAACTGTCTGCACACAGACACTGACTCCCTTTTGCATGAGTGTGAATGACGTGGGTAAAAGATGGCTTCACCTTCTGTTCTTCACCTGCAGAGAACTCCTCAGATATGTTTCGCCCTTTTCAGGAACAAGGCCTCTACTAGTAAGCCCCGAAAAGGTTGAAGTACGTCATACATTCTCTACAGGTGGAGAACAGGAGCAGAAGACATCTTTTACCCATTTCCTTCACCCTCCTGCAACCGGGAGTCAATGTCTGTGTGCAGACAGCTGCCATTTTGTTGAATCCTTTTCTTGGTGATGCAGGGACTCCCCTTTACATTAGAGTCCTCCCTTCACATGAAGGTCCCCATTTACATCAGAGTCTCCCACCTTCACATTAGAGTTCCCCATTCACATTAGGAGCTCTTTCACATCAGAGCTCCTCTTCACATCAGGAGCCCCCTTCAAGAAGTGTCACTTATTTCAAGTGTTTTGGTTCCCTTCTTCATGCATGGCCACAAGGCAGAGAGTGGGAGGCAGAGAAGGTCTGGACAGAGTAAAGGCCCGTACACACGATAAGAAAATCTGAAGGGAAATTTCGTCCGACGACTGATCTGCCAATTTTCGGATTGTTAGTTTGGTGCTTTCGACAGCCAACTTCAACTTTTCGGCCGACAAAATCCTGATGTGCAGGCTATAAAATTTTTGTCGTCCGTCAAAACAACGTCCGATTTTCGTCTCATTAGTACAGATTTCGACGGAAAAAAATCTTAAGAGCAAGACTAGGCATGCTCAGAGACGAAAGAACACATACAAAGCAATCCAACACATGACATCACTTCTGAAGTAGAATTCTGTCGTACGGGAAAATTCGTATGAAAATAACCTCTTCGCTTTCCACATCAGACTAGCATGCCACAAAAACGGACGACAGATCGTTCGATAATCTGAACGTATGAACGGGGCTTTAGACTCCAGATACACAGGTCCTTCCATCCTCTCCTGCATGCTGGAGGGTGGCCTACTCTGGATCAGCATCATGCAATTCCACCTGTCCACCAGCACAATAGCAAAGAATGATGCCTTACATTCTGGATCCATGGTAAGGCATGATCCTGTGCAATGACATTTGGGATTTTTGGACAAAAATACGGAACAAACTGGATCTCGTATTGTTACACTATGAGACTTACAATTTTACATAGAAACCTTTTATTATAGGGGATGGGGGGTAACCTTCTTTGGAGGCCCCTCTGTTATGTGACTGATGCCCCAGCTCTTTCCAGAATTTTTGTATAATTTCCATTGTGTTTAACAGAACAATACAATACCTCCTGCTCATAAGATGCACTGAATCCTAAGGCCCTCGTCAAATTATGCATTAACACACCTTTATTGACACAATTCATTACAATGTGTTAAGGTGTGGGTGGCATCCCTCCCTAACACATGAAAAGTGCTATTTGTGCTGTACTGTGGTGCGGCGTCTTGTATGTTGGCCTCTACTGTACAGAACATTGGGATATTGTTCCAAATAAAAGGCAGCACAATACACCACACTATGAAATAGGGGGTCTCAACTACCACACATAGTATTTATTATATGTAATGTATAGAAGATTTTCAGACAAACTTAAGAGATGGTTAGAGATTGCAGACTCACAACAGGTGTGGATGGAGACTGGAGACATGCTATAAGGAACAGTAAATCTACGTTCACATTAGTCTGATTTGACATGTCAAATCGCATGTCAAATCTGAGCCAATGGCCGGCAATGACAACTTCCGAATCGGTGCAAAACTGACTTTGCAGCGCCGCCCCAATTCCCAAAAGTAGTTTGTGTACTGCTTTCGGAGACTTCAGGGAGCGATTTCAATAGACATCTGTGCAGGAATCTGTACAGATGTGTGAAATCGCCCCTGAAGTCAGACTGAAAATGCCGGTTTGAAATCGTGCAAGTTCAGCTGAACTCGCACAATTTCAAAACAACCTTAGTGTGAACTTAGGGGGCTAAAGCCTGTTTCACACATGCTTCAGCTTGTATAAGAGATGTGTGAACGAAGCATTTGCAGAGCTTTTAGCAAACTTTGTTGAAGCTTTTTAAGTACCATTCAGTTCCAGTTTGTAAATGCTGAACACCTATCCTAATGGGAGTGCTGATTGCCGCTTTAAATAAGCCGCTAGCAGGCTTCAGCAAGCTTTCATCAAGCTTCAAGAAGTGCCAAAACCTGCTAGCAACTTGTTTAAAGTGGCAATCAGCACTCCCAGTAGGATCTGTGTTCAACATTTACAAACTGGAGCTGAATGGTACTTCAAAAGCTTCAACAAAGCTTGCTGAAAGCTCTGCAAAGGCTTTGTTCACACTGCTCTTCTACAAGCTGAAGCTCATGTGAAACAGGCCTCGGAGACTGGGGACATATTACAGGAGACTGATAGACATCAATGCTATTGCTGCCCATTTAGAAATACAGACTGCTGAAGTTGAAGGGATGTACAGCAATGGGGCATGGAGTTCTTCTTTTACTGCAATTTTCTCATTTTGCGGTATCCATTTGCTACATCCATAAACATATTTATGAGTGATAAATTGCACTCATTTGTTGATTGCATTTTAATTGTAGACATCTTCATAATTTGGCAGAGAACGGATTACTCAGTCATGAGACACAACAACCAGAATATTAATTTTTCCAAACTTGCCCTTTCTATGAAAAAAATATTCACTGCTCATAGAACTTCCAGACCTCTAACCACTAGATCAGCCTTTCTCAACCAGGGTTTTATGAAACAATAAACTGGTCATACATCATACAGTTTTCTTATTCAATTTCCTTTAGATTTACCTTCGACTATGTAATGCAAGGGCTACCTGATTGTATACAAATTGAAAGTGTTTAGTTTTGACTTCATATTCTATGGTTTCAGTAAATTTAAAGGAAACTTGTATAAAGTATAGCCATCCTTAAGGTTCCTCCAGAGGTTCCTAGGGGTTCTGTCACGTACCTGATCCGAGTCCAAGGTGCTGAGTGAGCTCCCCTTGCGGCTCAGTGTGGTACACCCCTGAAGGTGGTACAGGAGGTGTAGCGCCCAAAGAAGCACAGGTTGCCAACAGGGTCCTGAAGAGCTGGGCCGGTGATCACCAGGTGGATGCTGGAGATGGCAGGATACACAGCACGACAGATGTCTCTCGGGAACTCCAGATGTACTTGGCAAACTTGTGTACGCAGGAAATAGTAGTAGAAACCAGGCTGAGGATCAAACACGGGTATTCAGTCCGGGGACGAGGCATGTAGCAGAAACAGGGACTTGGCCGAGGTCACAACAGGAAAGCAGACAGGTAATACGGTAATAGCAAAGTCCATAATGTGAGCTGGGGTCATTTACAGGAAGGCAGGCAGGTAAATAGCGAAGTCCATAAAGCAAGCCAGGGTCATACACAGGTGATCAAACAGGAGCAAGGTTAGTAGACCAAGCCAGGGGGTCAATGCCAGGAGAAGAGATCAAACGGCTCAGGAACAAGCCGGGTCACAACAGGAAAATCCAAGAAAAGTACACAGAGGTTCAGGAACACGGGAAGGCTGACGACAATTCAAAATTTTTGTTGGAATCCGTAGCAGTCTTATATAAGCCAGCTTGTGGGCACATCTGACACGTTATGCTTGCGCCATTGCGTATGCACATTCGCTGATTCCCGTCATTGCGTACGCCAATTCGCCGGATGCGCCCATCTCTAGTACTGGCAGTATTGCCAGTTCTTCCACGGCCATTTCCCTGACAGGTTCCTGGAGCAATGAGAAATTTCTGCCTCTGAGATAAGTAACCAGTAACATCAGTGATCCTTTTAATTATCTATAAGGAGTTAATAAAGACCTGACGGGGGTTTTATCCAAAGTTTTGCCTAGAGATACACTCTTGGTGGTGTGAAGTGCTCCTCTAACCTTCTGAATTAGTCTAGTGCAGCGGTCACCAACCAGTGGTCCATGGGCCACTGATGGTCCACCAGAAAATGTTGGTGGTCTCCAGGGGTTCTGCCACAAATCAACATTGTAGCTAATGTTGTTTCCACTGTTGTTCTCAATACACGCTGATAGCTAATACTGTCAACACGCATTGATTCCTGATGCCTCCCCTGTAGTTCCAGCTCCTGTGAACCTAAAGGGGTTCTCGGGGAGTAGTGCAGAGAGCAGGAGGTGAAGAAGCAGGGGACTTCCAATGGCAGCACTGATCATAGACTGTGGGAGGGAGCACGTAGCTCGAGCACATAGCTGGATAAGGAGGTGAGATCCAATGATGAGTTGTGTAAGGCAGTAGTGTGATACCGGGGTGGGGGAGGTCAGAGAGCCAGAGCATTATGTATAAAAGGCAGCAGTGTGATCTGGGGGGGGGGGGCGAAGAGCCAGAGCATTGTGTGTATAAAGCATATAAAATTCATGTTAGTGGTCTGCAGGGTTCAAAGTTAAGAGTCTAGTAGCCTGTGAGGTCCGAAAGGTTTGCAACCACTGGTGTTTCCCTTTTATCTCTTCATACTTATGCCCTATTGATTCAGCTGTCTTCCTAGTCTTCCTATGTTAACATTAATTCTTTATTTCTGCATCTAATGTCAAACATATTTTACTTTCTCTCACTTGCAGGCATTGTTGGTGGAAATAAATCTGAGCTATTTTATGTGGGGTGTCCTGCCGGTGATTCAGGGGCCTCCCTGCGGCTAACAATCCTTGCGAGGCTAACTAATTACCAATAATGTGGATACATGTTAATTTATGAGGATGAAAGACGTTGGCGTTCAATAAACCGTTACACGTAGCGAGTTTGATTATACGTCAGTTTTTAAGTCATCGCTAGACTGACTTATTCATGGCTCTCTAGAAAGTCTGTCTGGAGATAAAAGCTCAGGAAATATAGAGACAAGGGGTGATTTACTAAAGGAGTAGAGCCTATGGACTTTGCAAAGTGAATTTTCACATAGCTTAGCGAATGAGCCAATGAGGGGAAGCTAAGTATAAATATACTTAGCAAAGAATACCACTTATGTTCAAGGAAAGTAAAAAACAGGATTTTTTCTCACACATAATTGGATGATTGAAGTCGGCACAGCTTCACTTCTTTTACCTTGTACCTTTATATACAGAAAGAATACCATACCCATACCCCAGAAAACCATAAATGATTGATTTCTTGATTGAACACACTTTTATTTTAAAACCATTGCTAAACTCTTTCTGAAAAATAATAACTGCTTGGCTATCTCTTGCTTCAGAATTTTGAGACAATAACCTGAAACAAGCATGCAGATCTGAACTCAGCCTGAATAACCATTTGGGGTCCGACATTCAGGAATGCATTGAATCTACTGGATCAGCATGATAGCTGGAAGGAAAGTAGGAGAACCTCCATATTCTCTTGGTGCTGGATGTTTTTTCCTCCTTAATTAAGCCTTATTTACACAAGCAACTGTTTGTTCCATCTCAACGGGATCCTAGACTGTTCCCCCACTAAGTCGTATAAGAATGGGAGTGGATGTTAGCTGTGTTCATTGGTCCCATGTACTTCCTATGGGCAGCTGGAAGAAACTGCCTATATCCACCCACATCTGGTCATGTCAGTAAAAGCGGATGTGGGCACAAACTTTTTCTGTTCAGTCCGACTAACCTGAAAGGACCTAGATGTAAGCGGATGTGAACAGGCACATGTCCTCTTACATCTGACCATTCATAGAGATAAATTGCAGTCAATTTTTGATCCATCTAAACTTGATTCAGAAATTGAACCCTGGAAACGTGGTCTTCAAACTGGGGTCTGCAGGCTAGATGTGGCTCTTTGTTTGCCTTTACCTGGCTATTGGGGCATTGTTCCTCGCACTGACACCAACAATAAGGTGGCATTTCTTCCACTGACACCAACAGAGGTATACTATTCTGTCCATGGACGCTAACAATGGAGCATTACTCCTTCCACCAACACCAATGATAGAGCATTATTCTTTCCACTGACACTAATGATTGGGCACTATTCCTCCCAATAATGCCAATAATGGAGCACTATTCCTCCCACTGACATCAGCAGTGGGGCACTGTTCCTTCCAAGGACACCAACAATGGGGCATTATTCCATACACTGACACTAATGACGGGCACTATTCCTTCCAATGATAGAACATTATTTTCCCACCACTGACAATAATGGGATACTATTCTTTCCACCGACACCAATGATGGCACGTTATTTCTTTCAATGACACCCAACAATAGAGCATTATTCCTTCCACTGACACTAGCGATGAGGCATTATTCCTTCTACTGTCACTAATGATGGGGCACTATTCCTGCCACTGACACCAACAATGGAGCATTATTCCCAACAGTGATGGGGCACTATTCCTTCCAATGACACTAATGATAGGCATAATTCTCCCACTGATATAAATGATTGGACACTGTTAATCCCACTGACACCAACCATGGGGCACTATTCCTCTAACTAATGCCAACGATGGGGCAATATTCCTCCAACCTTTACCAATGATAGGGCACTATTTCTCTAACTAATACCAATGATGGGGCCATTTCTCTAACTAATACCAATGATGGGGCACTATTCCTCCCACTAATACCAATGATGAGGCACTATTCCTCCCATTAATGCCAACGATGGGGCACTTTTTCTCCAACTTATACCAATGATAGGGCAGTATTCCTCTTACTAATACCAACTATGGGGCACTATTCCTCCCACTGATACCAATGATGGGGCACTAATTCTGCCACTAATACCAATGATGGGGCACTATTCCTCGTTCTACTGACCACAGACCCTATGTCTTTTTCTACTCCCACTGGCCACCAAGCCTAAGATATTTTCTACTTCCACTGGCCAAAGTAAACTGGCCCTTTATTTAGAAAGTTTAGGGTCCTGTGCCCTAGAAGAGCTCCAGACTGCAAAAAAGTGATTAAGCCAAGGCTGACTTTTCCAGGAAAAGTTGTGATTTGCTTATCACATGCCTGACGAAGGGGTCCTGTGCGGCTCCGAAACGTTGCACTATTTTTTGATGTGATCGTAACTTCAATAAAGTTTTGGACTGCTTTTGCAAGAGCCTTGGTGTGCTGGCGAATATGTATTTACTTGTAACTAATCCAGTTGCCAACTGGTGATCGCTTCAGCACCCAACACACACGAGCCTACAAACCAGGAAGGTGTGCGATAGGAATATTAATTATATATTGCTTATAACGTCTTCTATTCTTAGATCTCCTGCTTGTTTTAAGGACCTATTCACACCGGAACGCATTATGCTCCTTTTTGTGCATTTGGGCACAATGGGGTTGATTTACTAAACGCAAATAGACTGTGCACTTTGCAAAGTGCAATTTTACTCTGCAAGTGCAGTTGCTCCAGAGCTTAGTAAATGAGCAGAAGCTCTGCTGACTTCCATAATCCAATCATGTGCAAGCAAAAATGCTGTTTTTTTTTCCCTTACAGGTGATTGGGTATTCTTTGCAAAGTGAAGTTTTATCTCATTCACTAAGCTCTGAAGCAACTTCACTTGCATTGTACAACTTCACTTTGCAAAGTGCATAGTCCATTTTTCTTTAGTAAATCAACCCTATTGTGACATGCATAGACTGTAATGCACCTCAACACATAAAAAAACGCTGCATATAATGCAGCACATTGCTGTGTGTTGTGGTGTGCTGTAAAGCAGCTGGGTGCTGGAGGTGCATTGGCTTCCATTCACAATAGCGTGGCTTCAAAGTAACACGTTCATAGTGTGGTACCGTGCATTGGTGGTAATGCATGCATTTTAATTACCATTACCCAGTAACAATTTTTTCATTAATTATAACCTCCTCTAACGTATTTCTTTCACCATATATTAAGTTTTTATTCGCTGGGCTTCAAACAGGGTTACTTTAATATATTGATTTTTTTTTTTTTTTATTTATATAAAATTAAAAAAATAATAAATAAATAATTATAAAAAAAATATATAAAATTATATATATATTGATATAATTATTGAAACTCCAAAAATTGTTATGCAAGAAGAAGAGTAGGGGAATGCAGCCTCCAGAACTAAGAGAGTCCATTGCTCTAAACACAACTGCGCTCTCTCAGTGTAGAAAGATTGATGACCATGAACTCGCCTGCACACCCACAACAGCTGCGTCTACAGCCGCTCCTGCTGGGTTTTCTTTAAAGCCGCTGCCCCTTGTTTCCTTCAACTTGTAATAATATTCAACAGGTGCGACCGTCTGGCCAGATTCCTGTCTGTTTTTCTACTACCTTGTATCTTTATCATATTGTTCTTGATATGGTCCGCTTTTCATTTCCTATGTGTTTATGGGGTGCCTGGGACCTACAAATGGACATATATAGTGGGGCTTATTTAGAGTGAAATTTCTATTTGGTGTGCTTGCAGACATGTTGAGTTACACGCTGGATTCTTATATCTCTCAGGGACCCCAGTTGTGAGATCTCTCCACCGGTATTCCCAGTCCACATTCGATGCACTATAAATGAGGATTTTCACCTTAAAGTATATGTCAAGGCAACGAAAAAAATATTTATTACATCCCATCAATGTATTCACATTTCACCTGTTTTATACGCTTACACACACTGCAGATACAGAAAGAGAACTGTTGACGTGCCAGAAATATAGTTTTCCTTCCTGTTTGAGAATATATATTTTAAACTCTAAATTTCTAGGCACGTGGTGTCAGCCCTTCCTACCTTAGATCTAATAAATTACAGTACCAATAATTCAGATCTCTCCCCCCCCCATAAGCCCTCATTGTGCACAGAAAGTTTATCAGCTTCCAAGATTTCTGGTGGTATCAACAGGCATTTTTTGTACTTCTTGAACACATATAACAAAATGCTGTCAGTGGTATATTTAGTAGTACGCATGCGTGTCCAGTCCCTGACAAATCCTGTTGGTCTTCCTGTGTCAGCGCCATCATTCATGCATGCCCCGTCATTGACTAAATAGTCTTGTGCTGCCTCTGCTAGCACCATTACACATATGTGTCTAAGTGGGGTGCAGCGTGGGTAGATTTCAGTCAAACTCACAGCGCCCATTAGGAAGGGCAGAGTGCAGCCTGACCATCTCGTGCCCAAACAGGAAGATGTCGAGAGAAGTTGTGAGCTCTACAATTTCCCTTTTTGTCAGGAACCTTTCCCTACCACTAGCTCTGTCCCTACCAGGTGGGGTACCTGTCCCTACTCTACCCACTCACAAAATGTGAGCGTGGGAGCCAGGACCTTAAATAGGCTTTGCCTGATCCAAGATGACTGCTAGAGTCACATGGAGCAGCAGCATCCAACTGGATCGCTTCCCTAGTGACCCAGGAAACTATAGAGGAACCATGTTCCACTTGACTTCCTCTACAAGTGCAATGCTGCTGCAGATGAGTGCCACCTGCAGTAGAGAAAGTAGACTGCATTCTCCTGTGTGCCCAGGACCCCTTTATTATGTACCCACAGGAAATATATCCATACTAGCTTGGGCTGATGGTCCCAGTCCTCTTTTGTACCTGGAGGAGAATTGGCACTGGATAGTAGATTGATGAATCTGTGGGGGACAGCGGCAGAGAGAAGATGAACATTGCAGTGAGAGCTGTTGTCTTTTTTTGGGGGGATTTAGAGTTTAGCATATACTCACATTACCACAAATACATTGATGGAAATAGATCCAGATATAATTCTAGGGCAGCATAGTGGTTTAGTGATTTGTACTTGTGCCTTGTAGCACTGAGGTCCTCCTTGGTATGAATTGCAGAAAGGACACTACCTGCATGGAGTTTGCATGCACTCCCTGTGCTTGAGTGAGTTTCCTCCAGGTATCCTGTCTAATTTGGCCCTAGTATGTGTGTGCAGGTCTAAAAATCACTGTGACCTCCTATGACAGACCCTGGTGACACTCTATTGAGTGGCTAATGCAGCTCTGGTATGCATTTTAGACATGAAGCCATAGAGGTTGATTTACTAAATGCAAATAGAGTGTGCACTTTGCAAATGCAGTTGCACTCTGCAAGGGCATGTGCTCCAGAGCTTAGTAAATGATGTGAAGCTTCACTTTGCAAAGAATACCCGATCAAAGGCAAGAAAAATAAAAAACACAGCATTTTGCTTGCACATGATTGAATGATGGAAGTCAGCAGAGCTCTGGAGCAAATGCCCTTCTAGAGTGCAACTGCACTTGCAAATGCACAGTCTCTTAGCCTTTAGTAAATCAACCCCATAGAAAAATAAGGTTCTAAGCTTTGAAGTGCACTTATGATTGCAACATGGTAATGATAAGTAGAGAAGGGAAAGGGGAAAAAGATTCTTAGATAGCTTTCAGAGCACCCCTGCATGGGCTTTCCCCCAAACTGTTGGCTAAGTGATTGATGTGTGTGATTGATGACTCCACTTCTCAACAGTAAGTGTGACAGAAAATGGGCCTCGACTCAGGGTTCAGTGCACACTATTGGTGCATCAGAAGCCATTGTTTCTCTTTAGGATTCCAGTGGTGGGATATCTACATTATAATTTCTAGTGCTGTGCAATGGCCATAAAAATCCAAACAATGGTCCATCTGCTAAAGAAAATGACATCTATTATGGCCTTGCAGGAAAAATGTGCAGTTCAAAGTCTCTAGGTGTCCTTGACAGGTTCCAGAGCACCCCCACTCGGGCTTGCCCCCTCACTATTGGCTCAGTGCTATGAGAGATGACCCCACTCAGCAGTAGTAAGTGTGGCAAAAGATGGGCCTAAACACAGGGTTCTATGAACGCCATTGGGCTTTAGAAGCTATTCTGTCTCTCTGGGATGTCAGAGGAAAGACATCCAAATTGTAATTCCTAGGGCTGCCCAGTACAATGGCCATAAAAACGCAAACAATGGTGCATCCCCAAAAGAAAGTGACACCTCCATCATAATTTATGGGAAAATCCACAGCTCAAAGTCTTTAGGTGCCCTTGACAGCTTACAGAGCAACACAGCTTGGGCATGTTTCCTCATTATTGACTAGTGCTGTAATAGATAACCTCACTCACCAATAGTACGTGTGGCAGAAGGTGGGCCTAAACTCACGGATCTCTGCACGCCATTGGGTCATTAGCAGCCACTCTCTCTCTCTCTGAGATTCCAGTGACGAGATATCCACATTATAATTTATTCTGATCATATGGAATGTCCATAAAAAGCATAATGATGGCCCATCTCCAGAAGAAAGTGACACCTCCATCATGTTTTATGGGAAAATTCACAGTTCAAATTCCCTAGGTGCCCTTGAGAACTTACAGAGCCACCCTGCTTGGACATGCTCCCTCACTATTGACTTAGCACTGTAATGGATAACCCCACTCACCAATAGTAAGTGTGGCAGAAGGTGGGCCTAAACTCAGGGACCTCTACACGCCATTGGGGCATTAGCAGCCATTCTCTCTCTCTGGGATTCCAATGATGAGATATCTACATTATAATTTCTTCTGCCCATATGGAATGTCCATAAAAAGCCAAATGATGGCCCACCTCCAGAAGAAAGTTACACCTTTTCCATGGCTCTGCAGGAAAACTCACAGTTTAAAGTTTCTTGGTGCCCATTCACAAGTGAAATATATCTTTGAGTTGCGGTTTACCTTTAAATTTGCACTTAAAACACCTGCTTATATAAAACCGGCTATACCGTGAGCATGTAATCCCCATTTTAGGAGGTAGACTTTAACACGGGGCTCCTGCAACACCAACATCCTGACTGGAAACTTCAGCTCATAATATAGGTAATAAACACGGGAATTAGCAACTCGACAGGAATTAGGTGATGTAAGGAATATGTAACATCCAACAGCAACACTCCTGCTCAGCACTATATTTTTTATTGCCCTTTGGAGACACTCTTTGTGTTGTCACACAGTGTGTGGCCTCCTTGCGAATCTTGCCATCAAGGAGTCAATGTTGTGTGCGTACTCTGGGGCCTCTGGGACCTCTCTTGTCACCAGTGAATAGAGAGGAGCTGAATGCTACATCGTTCCCAAGAGGTATCACAGAGCATGAAATCTCATATTACAAGAAACCTCAGTAATTCTGCACAGCTGAGGGGTTTTCTACATCTTACTTCTTCTCCAGGGGGCTCCTACCAGATTTTTGTGATTGGATAGCTGCTGAGCTGAAAATAGGCTTCTAATGGGGCCTATACACATTAAAGTTTGATTGTAAGATTTCCCAATTTTATTGCATGGTTTAAACTTGAAGCAATATTAAACCCATGTAAAAAAAAAAAAAGTATAATTGTTAAAAAAGTCATTACTGCTTAACCACTTGCCGGCCTTATACCGTACTTATACTGCGGCAGGACAGGTCTGTGACGCGAAATGAAGTACCTGTACGTCGCTTCGTGAGACAGCTAGAGGAGGCGTGCACGTGCCGATTGGCCACAGGGGGAAGCCAATAAGTGGGTCCGGCGGACGCAATGTCCGCCCAGCACCCGCAATCGCTCCCCGTGGAGACAGAATGGCGGTCTGCCGATGTAAACACAGTAGACTGCTGTTCTGTCGGTGATGGACACAGGAATCCTGTGTTCCTCCTATTTAGAAACACAGGTTTCTGTGTTCATCCAGCAAGTCCATCCCCCACACAGTTAGAAAGCACCCCTTAGGGACACATTTAACCCTCTCCCTGCCAGTGTCATTAGTACAATAACAGTGCATATTTATAGCACTGATTACTGTAGTAATGTCACCGGTCCCCCCAAAAGTGTCAAAAATGTCAGTTAGGGGTCCGATCTGTCCGCCGCAATCTCGCAGTCCCACTAAAAATTGGTTCTTCTTATTTAGGAACACAGGTCTCTGTGTTCATGCAGCAAGTCCATCCCCAGAAAGCACCCCCTATGGACACATCTAACCCTTTGATTGCCCCTCGTGTTAACCCCTTCCCTGCCAGTGTCATTATTACAGTAAAAATGCATATTTTTAGTTCTGATTACTGTAGTAATGTCACTGGTCCCCCCAAAAGTGCCAGCTATGTGTCCGATCTGTCCGCTGCAATGTCGCAGTCCCGCTAAATATTGCTGATCGTCGCCATTACTAGTAAAAAAATAAATAAATAAATCAATAAAAATTACGTAACTCTTTCCCCTAGTTTGTAGACGAGATAACTGTTGTGCAAACCAATCAATATACACTTATTGTGATTTTTTTTACCAAAAATATGTAGCAGAATACAAATTGGCCAAAAATGATGAAAAAATTTGATTTTTTAACATTTTTCTTATTGGGAATGTTTTATAGCAGAAAGTAAAAAATATTGTTTTTTTTTTTGTTTTGTTTTGTTTTTAATTGTTGCCATTTTGTTTATAGCACAAAAAAATAAAATGCACACAGGTGATCAAATACCTCCAAAAGAAAGCTCTGTTTGTGGGAAAAAAAACCATCGTTTATTTGGGTACAGAGTCCCTCGACCATGCAATTGTCAGTTAAACTAACGCAGTGTCGTGTCACAGAAAATGCCCTGGTCATTAACCTCCCTGGCGGTATGATTCTTTCCGATTTTAGGCCGCTGGGGATTGGTTCAGCTTCAAAAAAGATATGCATACCGATTTCTTCATTACAGGGCTAGAAAGGTTGGCATTAGATCGAGGAGGTCTATAGATGCAGGGATTTAAGTTTTAGGGTGGACTTATCCTTTAAGGAAATGTTATGATTTATATACATGCCACCATCTGCATGGAAGGTTTTCTTTGTACAGATTAGCAATTCTGTTATATGCGAAATTCTGTGATTTCTGCTGTGCGTTGCGTTAAAGTGGGTTGTCGCACATGTATTGCGTTAAGGCAGCCCATCGAGAATATTAGACTTGCCAAAGCACCAAAATGTTCTGAAATTTAGCCACTTAACAAATTTATAATCCATCATTAAGCACTGCCTGAATGTGCATTGCTTTAACACGTTGGAGTGTGATTCCAAATGGAAGCCACACAGCAACACATGATATGTGCATGGCAGCAACACGCTTACCAATGCAACACAAAAAAAATAAAAGAAGCGCTCTTAGGACTGGTTCACACTGGAACGCGCACGTGCACTGAAACAGTTTTGATAGACCATTTATTTTAATGAGCTGCCAAACACACAGAAAAGCACAAAAAATAGTGCAAACACTGCTTTTACAAATCATGCCGTACCAAACCGCATAGTACTGTGGTACCACATGGTTTGGTGGCCACAAACACGCTGCATTTGTAAGATGCTTTTGGGGAGTCATTAACATTTAATGGCATCTGTGTGCATCTCGCAAGGGCGAGTCATGTAAATACGGGCATACAGATGTGTTCAGTCTTTGGAGACCACCACCTAACGCTATGGTCAAAGACCTAGCCCTAAAGCTGGCCATATATTTTACAATTTTCTTGTTCAAACTCCTTTAGATTAGTGGTATCCAAACTGTGGCTGGGGGACGAAATGCGGCCCTTTGCTTTCTGTTACCTGGCTCTTAGGGCACTATTTCCTCCCCTGACACCAATGATGGGGCATAATTCCTCCCAAAGACAACAACGTTAGGGCACAATTCCTACCAATGACACCAACAACGGGGCACAGTTCCTACAAAAGACACCAACAATGGGGCACAGTTCCTTCCCAAAGACACCCATGGGGCACAATACCTCTCAATTACCCAAAGATGAGGCATTGTTTACTCTTTTTGATGCTGGGACATTTTCTACTCCCATGATAAAAGAGAGGAAAGATCCCTGGTGCCGCTCATCCACAGAGTCCTATGGTGGTATGAGAGGGACAACCTCAGCCTGGGCTCCCGCAGGGCCACGCACCCTTTTCTACTTTTTTTTTCTACATTTTCTACTCCCACTGGCCACGGTCCGGCTCCCCTAAGGTCTAAAGGACAGTGAACTGGTCCTTTGTTTAGAAAGTTTGAAGACCCCTGGTTTAGATTTACCTTCCACTATGTAGTGCAAGGGCCTGCCAAATAGCATACAAATTGAAAGTGTTTAGGTTTGACCTCATATTATATGGTTTTGGTAAATTATACAACTAAATTATATAATGTATGGCCAGCCAGAGAAGCAGGGAAATTGATTTGCTGATAAAGGCACCAATAAGCATCTCACACTTTCAGTATCTTAGCCGAAGCATTGGATTTATTGAAGATCTACCTGGGGAAAAACATGTTGCAGCTGACAAGTAAGTAACAGAAACTATTTTTAGAATTTTATAAAGCAGGCAGCATGAGAGATATGCAAAACTGAAGTCAGTTTCTGATTTTCGCCTACTTTAAAAATGATATTTTGTTTGAATTTGAAATAAATGAAAACTCAAACATGAAGACAGACAACACTCAGCATGGGGCAAGCTACAAATTCAGAGATCTTACTGCTGAAGATAGGGTATAGCAGCCCGGGAAGGGTTTGCATAAAATCTGATCTATCTCAAGTCCCGTCAAGGTGTGGAAGCTCCAACATGTGTTTTTGTGTATGTTGTTAATGCTTTGTTTACGTGCGGCAGCTAATGCTTAAACCTACAGAAGTTCTCCTTCCCGCCTCCCTATCATGTCCATTACTTCCATGTGTTCCCTTATCACCAGCACACCACTGAGGTATGATAAGAGGATGATTTACTAGAAAAGAATGTGAGAGAGCAAACTATCCACAAGACAGAGCTGAATAAGACAAGCTTGGCTGCTGCAGTTTGTAAATTAGGCCATAAACCTAAAGTTGGCTGAAGACCTGAGATAGATATCTCCCAAGGCAGCCATTTTCAGTTGGATCAGGTGACCATTGCATACAAGCGGTCTTCCCTATCTGGAGAAGGAATGCTCATTCCAATTTGTTGTTAATGCTTTGTTTACGTGTGGCAGCTCATGCTTAAACCTACAGAAGTTCTCCTTCCCGCCTCCCTATCATGTCCATTACTTCCATGTGTTCCCCTATCACCAGCACACCACTGAGGTATGATAAGAGGATGATTTACTAGAGAAGAATGTGAGAGAGCAAATTGTCCACAAGACAGAGATGAATCAGACAAGCTTGGCTGCTGCAGTTTGTAAATTAGGCCATAAACCTAAAGTTGGCTAAAGACCTGAGATAGATATCTCCCAAGGCAGCCATTATCAGTTGGATCAGGTGACCATTGCATACAAGCTGACTGCCCTATCTGGAGAAGGAATGCTCAGTCCAATTTAACATTGTTAAAGTGGATCTAAACTCTTTAAAGAGAGTACAAAAAACAAATTATTGTTTTGACTTGAGCACAGTCCCCAGAAAACCAAAGCACACTGGTGTGGATTTACTAAGAATTGAGAAAGAAAAATCTGGTGCAGCTGTGCATAGAAACCAATCATCTTTCAGTTTTTTTTTTATCAAAGCTTAATTGAACAAGCTGAAGTTAGAAGCTGATTGGCTACCTTGCACAGCTGCACCAGATTTTGTACTCTACAGTTTTAGTAACCCCATAGAATCATAAGGAATAGGTTTGTATTTTGCCCATAATATGTATGCTCATCCATGCCAATGGTCCTCGTGTTGGCCTTAGAACTCATTCCATTGTGGCTTGCTGGAGTGTCAGCTGCATATTTATGCTTTGGTCCAACTACCTGACATTGAACAGGTGGACTGTCACTGTCAAATGTATACCAGCACAACCATTTGCAGTCTCCAACAAGGGCATATATGATAGTGTGACAACATATGAGCACAACTGGGATACAGTTATTTAATTATTACAGGTACCTATATAACATCATCAATTTACATATAGAGTACATTCACATCAGTCCATGCGCTCAAGGAGCTTACAGTCTAAAGTCCCTAACTCCCTGTAAGGGGTTGGCTCGGTAGCGGGTGTGGGTGACCCCTTGGGTGGGTTCGTTACACAGAGAGACAGCCGAGGAGTGGTTGAAAACAACGGTCTATGGTTTATCCTTCCAATTTGCTGGAAACAAGTGCAAGCATCCAAACAGCATAAATCAAACAAACATAAAATAAACCCTGGCCACTTGGGGCGTCTACCTTCACAACACAGGAACCTACCTATGGAGTCTGTCCCAACCTACTGCTGGGCAGACACTGCTGGTCATACAGCAGAAAACCAATAGTCCATTTGTTTTCCTTTTACACAGAAAAAGTCAACACCACCTCACATTCAGAAGTCTATCTCAGCTCACTGCTCTCCTTAACACAAAAAGCCTCAGGATGCAGCAATCAGTAGTCATCCTCTGGATAAATTATAGAGGCCTTAATTGCCTCATTCTGAATAGCTGAAGCTTTCCAACGTCCTTAAACCTTTCTGGCTACCTCTGCCGGCGACACCTGATAGTAATTGGTGAATTGTCTAAACAAGGCAGAAATGTATCTCCCATCTGTGACAACACCCACAGATTTACCTGACTTCCTGTCACACTCCCATTCATTCATACACATACTAGGGACAATTTAGACTAGAGCCAATTAACCTACAAGCTTGTCTTTGGAGTGTGGGAGAAAACCCATGCAGGCATAGAGAACACAAACTGTATGCAAACTCCCTACAGGTAGTGTTGTGGTTGGGATTTGAACAGATGACCCTAGTGAAAGTAGGTGGAAGTACTAACCACTTAGCCACTGTACTACAGAGCATAGTAACAGGGAGTACCTGAACAATTACCTTCATGTTAGGATCACCACAAATTATAATTAAAGCTGCAGATTTTGCAAGATTGAAATGACAATAAAGAAAGCTTATATAGGATTTTAGTAATTGTAATTAGAATACTACTATACAACCCAACCCACTCCAATTTGCTGGACTCTAAAGCACTCCCTTTCCCTTTCCCTTTCCCTCCAAGTGATGAGCAGGGTCCTCTTTGCCTCTTCACCACCATTGGGCGGTCCTCAATGATGCAGTAAGCACTGCCGATATGATGGCCATCTCCAGTCTGGTCGTATTCAGCAGCATTGGGCCAAGGGTCTCAGACAGCTCCTGATTGACAGCTAGTCGGATAGAATCATTGATTTGAAAACCTGTTCCAATCACTATTGTTCTCCCATGAAATTAATGACACCAGTATCATCTGCCTGTGCCAAGCACCTCCCCTCCCCTTCCCTCTGCGTTAACATAAATTTGCTGGGTCAGCAGAGCCAACATTGATGGAGTCCTCCCCATTGCTTGTAAGACTTGCATCCCTAATGCTCAGAAGTAGCCTTACAGTGCCCTTGAAGGATATATGATGTGAATGACCATGCTGAAATGGAATAGGATTTCTAGGTTGATATGTGGGGAGACAATCAAGGTGGATGATGCAAGGGGAGTCAGTTTAATTACACATGAGAATAGATTAGTACAGACAAACCGTGTCTAGACAGACAGCAGCCAGGATGGGAGGTCAGGGAAAGAATGGGAAAGGCTGAAGTGGTTATTGTTGGGTCAGGTTAGTGTTGGAGTTTTTCTTTCTATGTACCGTATATATGCGCCCTTCTAAGTAGAGAATAAAACATGTCATATTGCCAAAAACAAAAGCAGTATGCATCATAATAACTATTTTTAAAATAAAATACTTGCTTTTCATCATTTGTTGCACCTCTGTGCTGTTGATCCCATTTAGCCTATGTACAGCCACTTCCTATCTACATACACTCCAGTAATGGCAATTCTCAGGGTGGGTTTTCCTGATGATGAAGACAATAGACCTTGCCTGCCCAATGTGTTGGTGCGACCACTTGTAGTTGCCCATAGAACAGGTTAAAATACAGAAGCACAACTGGGAGACAGGGACAGAGGGTTGTCAACCTATAAGGATAATTTCGCACTTGCAAAAAAGTCCAACACTGACACCAACACACCTATAGCATTAATTTACTATTTTGATGCGTTGAATGTGCATTTAAGAGCCTAAAGCAGAACTCCACCCAAAAGGGGAAGTTCCGCTTTAAGGATTCGTCCCCCGCTCCCCTAGCACAATTGGCACATTTGAGGGGGGGGAGAGGGGCAGGTACCCGATGACAGGTACCTGATTCCCACTTCCGCAAGCTGTCACAGCCGGGTGCCCATAGGGAAGATGCCAGTGCCACCGAGGGAGGACAGAGGATGAAGACGGCTGGGCTGAGTGCACCACTGGACCATGGGACAGGTCAGTGTGTGTTTTTTAAAAGGCAGCAGCAACACTTTTTGTAGCTGCAGACTTTTCTTTTTTTGGCAGGTGGCTGGAACCCCTCTTAAATAGGGATGATTGAACTTTTGAAAAGTTCGGTTCGACCAGAACACCCGAACTTCCCGAAAGTTCGGCCTGGATTTCAGAACCCCATTGAAATCAATGGGACCTGAACTTTGGTAATCAAAAAACACCATTTTGAAGTCCTAAAACCCAATAAATGCCCCTAAAAAGTGCCTAGGGTTCTGGGTCATGCCCCAGGGACTATTAATCACAGTTCTTAAAAATTGTCGTTTTTGATAGAGAGCCAATTATTGGCCCATCTGGTTGCCGAATTCCGAACTTTTTCAGCAAAAAGTTTGGAATTCGGCCGAATTTCGAACAGTCAATGTTCGGGTCGAACCAATCGATCATCCCTACTCTTAAAGGCCTTTTTGGGAAGCACACCAGATATCATTTTAATGAAAGCTTCAGTTTAAGAATGAAAATCCTTTTTGAAAAAACATTAAAGTTTGTATGAGATTTTAGTTATTAGGTTTACATATACTTTAAAAAATAGCCTTTTTTTTTTACACCTCAGTAAATCTTCAAAAAAATTAAGAGATAAAGACTGAATCCAGCAGGCAGAACAAAGAGGCATTTTATGGTACATTTGGATGCTAATGAAAACCAGCCAACCAGCCAAACCAGCCAAAAACTTTCAAGGATACAAAAATGTTAAAAATATTCCAATCTGGGCTTTCCAAGGAAGGGTTGATGACTATATAATAAAAAATACGCTCAACCTATTTGCAGAAAAAAGCCAGCTAGCAAAAATTAGCAAAGGTCATCATTTTTTCAACCGACAACACAATAATACAATTCTGTTCATTAAATTAGCATTTAGTGACCAAGTCCCCTTGATGGTAAGATGTAGGCTTGTGCTGATGTGTGTGACCTTGTCACCTTTTTAGCCTCTTGTGTTTTCTCTTGACTCCACTTTTTGTGTTTTGTCTGTCTGTCTGGATGGCTTTTTTGTGCTTCTCTACTCTTGTGTGTAATTAATTTACCCTCCTTTGCGTCATCATACTTTGTGATCGTCTCCCCACGTCAACCTGAATTTCTTTTCCCCCTTTCTGGCAATACACAACATACACGCCCCAATGACCTTCTTCTTACATACCTCTGTGCTTTATTTTTAGTAAATAACATCTGAAACACTGGCCTATTTATATATGTTTCACACGCTTTTCATCCAGGATTCACACATTTTCAAAATTGATCCCAATAAGAAAAATGGTGAATTTGGTGACAAACATATATGGATAGACTCCTTAGAGATTTTTGACCCCTGGAGGACAGGGTTTTAAATGACAATTTACTGGTTTGGCTGGTATTAGGGGAATTGGAGCCAATGCTAGCAAACAAATACCTTTGGTCCAAGTAGAGGATAAACCTGAATGCAGGGGTAAGCTTAGAAGTAGTACATTCCTAGTAAACCGGAAGACTGAATATTGTTTTATGTTAGAAAAGGTTGATTGCTTTTGAGTTGGTGTCAAGTAGACTCTAATATACCTACCTGATCATAAGGTCCACCTCACCCCGGGACTTGTGGAGAAGCAGAGGGAAGTCTTTATTGCATTTTTGATTTCTCCATCATTCCGGTCTGGAGATGTCTGGATGCTGATGACCAGTAAAGCTGACCCCTACTACACATGCCTGTTTGATGACCAGTAAAAGTTGACCCCTACCCTATGAAATACTTACCTTAAAACGAAGCCCCGACACGGACCCCCGGACACCGCTGTGGGAGCGGACATGATCCATCGGCGTCTCTTCTGGGTTCAGCGGCTCCGGCGCTGTTAGTGGCCGGAGCCGCGATGACATCACTCCTGCGGACCTTCAGAGCGCATGCGCCGCTAGCGTCAGCGGCTGCATGCAGTGCTAATATCACCTAAACCGTGCAGGTTTAGAAGATATTAATTGTACCTACAGGTAAGCCTTATTATAGGCTTACCTGTAGGTAAAAGTCACAAAAATCGGTATACTACCGCTTTAATGTTTTTAGGTTTAACAAAAAAGTAAAGCCAATCTTCAGCTGAAGTTGGCACCAGGCTTCCCCCCTAAGCAAAAAAAAATAGTATTCCTCTCCTGGATTGCTGGGTTGGTAAGCGTCTTCTATTGTTGAACACAAGGGCCTGCAAAACGTTTGACTGTTTGATGTTCTGTATCACGGATCTCAGAAGGTTCATTGCGGTTGGCAACCACTGACTTAAAGTAATCAAACTCCGAGCGCACCTCCATGAATATTTATATACATAAAGAAGCGCTCACATACTGTCATAATATGCTGTCCTTGCAGATCCTCTGTTGGGGGAGGAAAAACCATAAATCAACGCACGTGTCTGAAAGCGATGTAGCTTTTTCCAGCTGGGAGGGCATAGGTTTACCAGAGACAGAGCCAGCTTGTGTGTGTATGCGATTCTGGAATGCAAAGTGTGTCTGTATCATGGGGGATTCTACAAGGGCTGCAGAAGCTACAAGAATTTGGTTTCTTTTTTTTTTTTTTCCTTTTAAAATAAACTTTTGCAGCCTCAGGCCAATACACACCAATGAATGCATCTCAAAACATGCAAGTTTTACACATTTAGTAAGTATTTATGTATTCTGTCCCCCCTTTTTTTCTATTGCTTACCAAGTATATGTTTTTTTTACACATTTTGAAAATCTTTGTGGATTCTTTTCCTTTTTTTTTTTTGCTTACTACGTTTTTTTTTGTTTTTTTTTAACCCCTAAGTCCAAGCTCATTTAAAACGGATATTTTAGTTTTGTATGATCGCTGGGAAAGTGATTCACATGCTCGCCTTTCATGAGATCTTTCCACCATAATTCCCAGTTCTGCTCCATTGTCACAGCCATCACAAAACCTAATGGTTGTAAAATAAGGGAGATCCAGATGAAGAATTATGTCAACTTATCTATGGCCTTTTGGAGAGGACACATAAACAGGTGTATGGGTGAGTAGACTTTATGCCCCTGCATAGTTGCTTTCCCTTTGCGTATTTTCATGTAAGGTCTCCTACATCAGTGGTCTCCAAACTGCAGCCCGCAGATGTGGATGTGGCCCTTTATCCGGTGCTTGGGGATTCTTTACACAGATATGAAGTGCTATTCCTCCTACTGATATAACATTGACTTTGAAACATTATTTCCTTCACTGACAATAACGATGGGGTACTATTCCTTCCATTTATTCCAGTGATGGGGCACTATTCCTCCCACTTATATTAATGATGGGGCACTATTCCTCCCACTTATATTAATGATGGGGCACTATTCCTTCCACTTATACCAATGATAGGGCACTATTCCTCCCACTTATACCAATGATGGGGCACTATTCCTCCCACTTATACCAATGATGGGGCAATATTTCTTCCACTTATACCAATGATGGGGCACTATTCCTCCCACTTATACCAATGATGGGGCACTATTCCTTCCACTTATACCAATGATGGTGCACTATCCCTCCCACTTATACCAATGATGGGGCACTATTCCTCCCACTTATACCAATGATAGGGCACTATTCCTCCCACTTATACCAATGATGGGGCACTATTCCTCCCACTTATACCAATGATGGGGCACTATTCCTCCCACTTATACCAAAGATGGGGCACTATTCCTTCCACTTATACCAATGATGGGGCACTATTCCTCCCACTTATACCAATGATGGGGCACTATTCCTTCCATTTATTCCAGTGATGGGGCACTATTCCTCCCACTTATATTAATGATGGGGCACTATTCCTTCCACTTATACCAATGATGGGGCACTATTCCTTCCATTTATTCCAGTGATGGGGCACTATTCCTCCCACTTATATTAATAATAGGGCACTATTCCTCCCACTTATACCAATGATGGGGCACTATTCCTCCCACTTATACCAATGATAGGGCACTATTCCTCCCACTTATACCAATGATGGGGCACTATTCCTCCCACTTATACCAATGATGGGGCACTATCCCTCCCACTTATACCAATGATGGGGCACTATTCCTCCCACTTATACCAATGATAGGGCACTATTCCTCCCACTTATACCAATGATGGGGCACTATTCCTCCCACTTATACCAATGATGGGGCACTATTCCTCCCACTTATACCAAAGATGGGGCACTATTCCTTCCACTTATACCAATGATGGGGCACTATTCCTCCCACTTATACCAATGATGGGGCATTATTCCTTCCATTTATTCCAGTGATGGGGCACTATTCCTCCCACTTATATTAATGATGGGGCACTATTCCTTCCACTTATACCAATAATGGGGCACTATTCCTTCCACTGATACCAATGATGGGGCACTATTACTTCCATTTATACCAATGACTGGGCACTATTCCTCACACTGACACCAATGATGGGGCACTACTCTTCAAACTGACACCAATGATGGGGCACTATTCCTCCCACTAATATCAATGATGGGGCACTATTCCTTCCACTTATGCCAATGATGGGGCACTATTCCTCACACTGACACCAATGATGGGGCACTACTCCTCACACTGACACCAATGATGGGGCACTATTCCTCACACTGACACCAATGATGGGGCACTACTCCTCACACTGACACCAATGATTGGGCACTATTCCTTCCACTGACACTAACATTGGGGCACTATTCCTGCCACTGACACCAACGAAGGGGCACTATTCCTCCCACTGACACCAATAACTGGGCACTATTCCCCCCCACTGACACTGAAGATGGGGCACTATTCCCCCCCTGAAACTAATGATGGAGCATTATTCCTTCCACTGATACCAACAATAGGATGTTATTCTTATCACTAATACCTATTATGGGGCACTTTTCCTCTTCCTACTGACTACACGAGCTATGTAATTTTTTTTTTTACTTCCACTAACCACAGTCTGGTCCCCCCTAAACTCTCAAGGGCAGTAAACTGCCCTTTGTTTAAAATATTTGGAAACTCCTGCCCTACACCTTTGTCCACAATGTGAGTGTGTTCTTTATGCACGTGCAAACTTTCACTCCTGTATTTCATGCCCTGCTTGTTGTCTCAGGTTCTTTCAGCAGTATCCAGAAGCTGCAGCATTGGGGTTTGCCATATGGACATGCACTGTAGTGCTAAGCAAACGCTCAAATTTTGGACCTTGGAACTAAAACTAGAGGAAAACATATAAGAAGCATTGTGGACTGGAATGGGTTTGGGCCACCATTCTAGACAGACATGCTTACTATTGGATAAGACACCCCTGTACAGCGAGATAAATGCGGCACATATGGGTGAGAAGAAAGGATGGAGGCCAAAACGAGCTTTGAATGTGCAGCACTCAGGGTGTTTAGCAATAAATAGAATAGGAGCACAGTGACAACTAATATATGGGGGACCCTTTTTATTAGCGGCTGCTGTTTATTCAAATTCTGTACACCTGCTGTATCCCCACCAACATCACCTGGCCTTTTTCAGCTCAACTGTGAACTCTGATGGAGAAATAAAACTTACGGAATGAGGCCATAAATTGAAACATGTGTTCTTGGCTTTTTTTTGTTGCCTGTAGGCCAGCAATACAAATACATAAGGTTTGGTGGCAACTCTGAGGCTCAGTCATTCTCAGATTATTTTTATAAAATTTAAAGCGGTAGTAAACCAAGTTAAAAAAACAAAAACAAACTGGTCCCCCCACAGGCTCATGTTATAATGTGCTAGTACAGCATACTAGCACATTATGACATACTTACTTAAAAAAAAACAAGTTTCTCCAGCGGATAATCATCACCGCTGACAGGGAATTCATCTTCACCTGGTCTTCCTTCCGGGTTCGTGGTTTATGGCCGTTTGACAAGCTGAGCTGCGATGACGTCATTCCCGCACATGCATGTGGGAGTCGCGGCCGCAACCCAGTTCTCTCAATGGACAGCATGCCATTTATTGAAATAGCAGTGCATACATGTGCACCTTTTAGGAGATATTTTTTGTACCTACAGGTAGGATTATTATGTGACCTCTGTGACCAATCACAGCAGATCACACGACAGTTGTAAGCAATGAATGACTTCCTTTCATGTCATTCATTGTATACAATCGTGTTTTGCTAGCTGTGATTGGTCACAGTGATTGCATGGTACAGACAGGGCCAATCACAGCCCATTTGTACCATGTGATTAGCTGTGGCCAATCACAGCTAATCACAACAATAGACAGTGTCTACACACTGTCATTCAGTACAAATATTTGTTTATAGCAGTAAAATTCATATAGGCAAACATAGTATGTAAAAAAAAAAAAAAAAAAAATCCTGATCGACTCCCCAGAGTGGTACAGTGTTACTATGGTAACAAAATTATTATTATTATTTTTTTACATACTGTCACCAGTCGGTGTCCCTGGACACCACTACACCAGTTATATGATGATGCTGTACTGCACTGGTGAGAGTATGGAAAAACAAAAAAGATTTTGAAAAAAAAATATTGTTTTCTTCATTTTCCAAAAAATTGTGACAAAAATGTACAACTTCAAAAAGCGCCCCATGCCTCTTACCAAATATCTCAGATAGTCTACTTTCCAAAAAGGTAATTTGGGGGATATTTGTACTGTCCTGGCGGTCTCAAAACATCAGGATTGATCGATTTTCAGATATATATCCCATCGTTTGTGGACTCTATAACTTTACTACAGACTGAATAATATACACTGATATGGGGTTTTTTTCACCAAAGAAATGTAGCAGAATATAGTTTGACTGAAATGTATTAGCGGCGGTTCACACTGGCGCGACGCTACTTTCAGGGGCGCGCCGCGACCTCGGAGTGGCCGCCACAGACTTCATAACATTGAAGTCTATGGCGGTCGCCTCCTGGTCGCCCCAAAGAAGCTCCGGACCCTTTTTCTAGGTCGGAGCGACTTGTGTCGCTCCTATTAGAACGGGTCCGTAGCTTCCCTATGGGAGGCGACCTGCAGCGACCTGTGAGGCGACCAGGTCGCCTCACAGGTCGCCCTAGTGTGAACCGGGGCTTAAGAAAGAATATTTATTTGTAAAATTTTATAACAGAAACAAAGAAAAACATATTTTTGTTTCAAAAAAAGAAAATCCCAGTGGTGATTAAATACCAAAGAAAGCTCTATATGTGTAAAAAAAAAAAAAAAAGGATAAAAATGTATTATGGGTACAGTGTAGCATGAATGCGCAATTGTCATTCAAAGTATTACAACGCTGAAAATTGGCCTGGGCAGGAAGGGGGTAAAAGTGCCCCGGTATTGAAGTGGTTAATGGCCCATTTTTTTCGTTCTTGTTATATTTGGCTGGGGTTTGGTTTTAAGAACAAGCAGGAGCTATTTATAATCACAGACTTTCTGGAACATGTGAAGTTACGCCTGTGAGCATATGCTTATCTCTAAAGTCTCAGAATCCTCACCAAGCATCAGGAACAGCCAACATCTTGCTCCTCATTGGCTAGATTCAGGGACACGGCGCTTGTGAACCTGAGAACAATGCACTCATTATTTCTGATTTTGCAATTGTAAGCGCCCCTTATTTCTCACTGCCGCAACTGCTATGTTTTAGCTGTCCTTCAGATTATGTTTTGATATTTGATGTTTTGATGTCTTTCGTCTTGTGCAAGGACAGAGACTGAATATCCAAAAATGGGCCCATGTTTTGCTGCCATGCGGGAACCGACACAAATTCCCTCCCTCCAATCTCCTTGTGGTGCCCTCAAATCTCACATGATGCCACAGTGTCCAGGGCAGCCGCCCCCTCCTGCCCACCCCTTGTCCCAGCCCTGACCTATGCAATCCGATTCCAGTGCTGGAAAAAAAAAGGTTCTGTCTGTGTTCACACTACAGCGATGCGGAACCAGCGTGATTCTAGTGCAGGTTCCCGCATCATATCTCCCCTGGAGGCAGTTTCCACTGCCCTCTGCGAACCGCTGCGGGTGTCAGTACAAAGTTAATGACACCCCCAGATCGTTTCGCAGATGGCAGTGTGAACTGTGAACTCAGACAGGAAACCAATTGCATGGATGTGCGAACATGTCAAATTGCAAAATTGCACCCGCCCCAAGATGTATGAGCATTATGTGTCAGCAAAGATCCCCCCCCCCCCAAAAAAAAAAATGACCGCTAATCTGCGTGCTAAGCACAAATCCTCTCATTACACATATGCCCCCAGCACAATCCCCCCCCAAACAAAAAAAAAAATTCCCTCTTCCTAACACACATCCTCTTCCACCAACTCCAAATCCCCCCTCCCCATCCCCCATTCTAGCACAAATCCTCCCCCCCCCCAATCTCCCTTCCTAGCACAGATGCCCCCCAATCATCCCTACCAGCACAAATCCCCCTCCCAGAAAAAAATTCTCCTCCTAGCACAAATACCACCCCCCCCCAAACACCATATTACCTTTTCTAGCATAAACCCCCCAATCTAGCACAAATCCTCTTCCCCCCATCTCCCCTCTTAACACAAATCCCCCCCAAATCCTAGCACACCTCTCCAAATTTCCCCTCCTAGAACAAATCTTACCTCTTGCTGCTCCTCCCCCAAATACCCCCTCCAGACACAAATCCCCTTCCTCCAATCTCCTTGTGGTGCCCCCAAATCTCACATGATGCCACAGTGCCTAGGGCAGCCATCCCTCCTGCCCACCCCTAGTCCCGGCCCTGACCTATGCGATCCGATTCCAGTGCGGGGAAAAAAAAGGTTCTGTCTGTGTTCACACTACGGCGATGCGGGAACCAGCGCAATTCTAGTACAGGTTCCGCATCGCATCTCCCCTGCAGGCAGTTCCCACTGTCCTATGCGAACCTCTGCGGGTGTCAGTACAAAGTTTGACACCCCCAGATCAGTTCGCAGATCGCAGTGTGAACTGTGAATTTAGACATTAATCGGTTCGCATGAGTATGAAGACCCTTGTGATCTGATTCCAGTGAGGGGAAAAAAAAGGTTCCTGCAGCTTTTTCGTGTGAATGCAATGTGAGTTCATGCAATCTATATGGCTGAATTCGCAATGTACAGACATTGCATGTTATCTGCACAGCAATGCGGTGCGAATCACATGCAATGTCTGTGTTTGCAATAGTGTAAACCCAGGCTCAAAATGAGGAAATGAGAAGGGCCCTCTCCAGACTGTTGCCAGAAGGTTGGAAGTGCACAACTGGCTAAAATGCTTTGTATTCTGTAATATTAACAGTTCCTTTCATTGGAAACACTCAATATTTGGTGTCAACATTCATTTAGTCATAAAGATGGGCTGATGGTCAGGTGCCAACAAAAGTTGGACCAAAGGACACAGAAGTGACATTACAAGCCATAGCTGGGGAGATGGGTCTTTGATATACCAGGCGGTGGGACATCTGTGTGCCCTTAGTGATAGTACTTGCCATGGAGCCAGGAGCCCCCAGCATTCTTCACCCAAAGCCGGCTGACACCTCAATGTCACACATCAAATCTTTGTTAGTTTTTTTTTCTCCCTAAAAAGAATGGACTAATCAATGTCCATATTCATAGAGATATTACTGTGTGTTGGATAACCTCTATGTTCAATAATGAAGGCTTCTGATACTCAAGAACCCAAGATTTATGCCCTCTAATTAACTTCTATATCACCCCATTATTGTGTATGACGTTCAAATCTGTTTGAATCTCTGGCTGTATTACTTTTCAATGTCATTCTTTGTCCGGCTATGAACAAATACTTTTAATTACTAAGGCAGATGTCAGGCCAGTGATCGTGTGGATGGTGAGAACTATGTGGGACACAGAAGAGAAAATAAATACTTCCCTGCTTGTATGTGTCGTTCCCCTGCCGGTTGGATTTGTGAGGTGGGGCTCTCTGGCTAGTGACTAACATTTATTTATTTATTTCAGGTACTTATATAGTGCTGTCAATTTACGCAGCGCTTTACATATACATTGCACATTCACATCAGTCTCTGCCCTCAAGGAGCTTACAATCTAAGGTCCCTAACTCACATTCATACATACATAGTAGGGCCAATTTTTTATACAGGATCCAATTAACCTACCAGCATGTCTTTGGAGTGTGGGAGGAAACTGGAGGAAACCAACACAGGCACAGGGAGAACATGCAAACACCAGGCAGGTAGTGTCGTGGTTGGGATTCGAACCAGCGACCCTCTTGCTGCTAGGTGAAAGTGCTAACCACTACACCACTGTGCCGCCCTTTTGTGCAGCATTTCAGCGAAGGGGAAACGCGTACAAGCAGTTATCATTATTATTATACAGGATTTATATAGCACCAACAGTTTGCGCAGCACTTTACAATATGAGGGAAGACAATACAATTACAATACAATTCAATACAGGAGGAATTAGAGGGTCCTGCTCGTTAGAGCTTACAATCTAGAAGGGAGGGTCAAGTGAAACAAAAGGCAATAACTGTGGGGGATGAGCTGATGGAGAAAATGGAAGTACGGTTGCTAAGTGTGGGTAGGATAGGCTTCTCTGAAGAGGAGGATTTTCAGGGATCGTCTAAAAGCTAATAGAGTAGGAGATAATTGGACAGATTAGGATAAGGAGTTCCATAGGATTGGAGAGGCTCTGGAAAAGTCCTGGAGGCGAGTATGGGAGGAGGTGATGAGGGAGCTAGAGAGCAGGAGGTTTTGAGAGGAACGAAGAGAGCGATTAGGTTGGTATTTTGAGACCAGGCTAGTGATGTAGTTGGGGGCTAAGCTGTGGATGGCTTTGTAAGATGTTGTTAGTATTTTGAATTGAATTCATTGGGTGAGCGGAAGCCAGTGGAGGGACTGACAGAGAGGAGTAGCGGACACTGAGCAATTGGTAAGGTGAATGAATCTGGCAGCAGCATTCATGATGGATTGAAGGGGGGGTAGGCTATGTAGAGGTAAGCCAATGAGAAGGGAATTGCAGTAGTTGAGGCACGAGATGATCAGGGAGTGAACGAAGAGCTTTGTTGTGTCATTGGTTAGAAACGGGCGTATTTTGGAGATGTTGCGGAGGTTGAGGCGGCAAGATTTGGACAGCGATTGGATGTGGGGCTTGAAGGAGTTCAGAGTCCAGGACATCACCTAGAACCTTGGCATGCGGGGATGGGCTGATAGTTGTTCCATCGATATTGACACGCACGTGGTGGAGGAAAAATTCTAAGTTCGGTTTTGGATAGATTGAGTTTTTTCTTTGAATACTCTAGTGGTCTTGTCAATGGCGAATTCTCACCAGCAACAGGATTGTTGATGTGGCATTAACCTTGGCTACATTCACATGGGCGCATGGCGTGGCCACTGGCATGAGTCAGTAGATTCTTGTCCCCATACAAAAAGATCACGGGTAGAAATTCATACTCCAATATGTCCTCATCTGCTATCAACCACTGGTAGTGCAGGCAGGGAAAGGGCTTGTCTAAGCTCCATAGAAATCAATAAGGAAAGTAAGGAAATCCCAAGAGTTGCACATAACACAAAACCCTTGTAGAAAAAACAGAAGCAGCCCCAGCGTAGACTCCGTCCAGGCCACGTCCAACGCGTTTCACCCCACCAACAGGGCTTAGTCATGGGAAGTAGGTAATTCAATTCTTGTCGGCAGTTCTAAATGCTGCTTGCACACAGCGTATGCAACCAGCAGCAGCTGTCAGTGACAGCTGTCAGATTTGTATTCTGTGCGGATAAATGCCGCAGCTGTTCATATGTAACTGCGTTTGAGCTGTTACATGCAGATGGAGTCTCTAAACAACCAGTGTGTGTCCAGGGTTAGCACGTCTGTGGAGTTTTGGCCACAAACAAGCTTGGCCGTAACTAGTCAGCTCCTTTGTGTGTGGCCATAGCACAGTGTTGCTGCATCCAGAGGCTGCATTTAGCCACCTCTAAGTGCTGCAAATTATCTGCCCCCCACCCCATGCGTCCTATGTGAATGAAGCCTTGCTCGCCCTCTACAGTATTACAAAATCATTTGATTACAACCATCTGAGTAAGAAACAAGAAGACGATAGGACTGAGAGTTTAACTCAAACACAACATAGTGCTTTTAAAGTGGTACTAAACCCAAAACCAATGGATTATATTGTAGCTTACTGTTCATTAGATGTAGTTTGATGCTGCAGCTGTCCCCTGCCAGCTCTAATCCAGAGAATTGAGAGATCACATGACTGTTGATGTTTTTGGTCCGCTCTGAGCAGAGAGCGATGGCTGTCAGTCACCGGCTCTCTGCTCTGTCCCTCCAGCACCTGCTGGAGCGCTGGGCCGAGGAGGGGACGGGAGCAGGTGGCTCTGACTCTCAGCTGTTCACTAAGAGGTTAGCTAGCTATCGATCAGGCATCTGGGAGGGGATCCTTCCAGAGCCTGGAGCGGCTCTGTGACATCAGCTGACAGCGGACTTTATCCCGCTGTTGGCCTATTCTGGGTCATAGGAGAGCAAAATTAAGTGCATTCCTGTGACCCACAAGAAAAGTATGACCAAAAAATCTTTGGTCATACTTCTCTTTAAAGGCCTCATACAGATTGAGCTTCAAATCGCTGCTTTTACTGGCATTTGACTTTTTTTGCAGCCTGTAAAAGCACCTGTATGTTAGCTTATGTAGCCATGCACGCATAAGTGTTTACAGATATATTAGAAGAGAACATTTAGAGGCTGAAAAAAACATAAATTGCGCATTCAGGAGAGGAGCTTTTGGGAACAAAAAATGTTGAACGCACCTAAACGCATCTAAACACCGTCACTTATTCCGATGGCCTAAACAAATTAATTATGTGGCCAATGCTGCTTTTTTCCTACCAGAAGCAAAGGCTTCTGGGGGAGAAAAAAATTGTGTTGTGTGTTTGAGGCCTAAATCTTTTTTTTAAATTTGTAAATATACATGGAGATCTCTCAGGGGCAGCTGGAGATCATGGCAACATGCTCTTAGCCCTGGTTCACACTGGTGCAGCTTTGAAATCGCGATATTTCAGTACGATTTCAAAGCTGCAGATCAGTGCGATTTGCACCTCCGATGTTATTGCGGTTTGCGACTTTGTTTATCAAAAGTCTATGCAGGTCCCAATGAAATTGGCAAAAAGTAGTGCAGGAACCTTTTTAAAGGAGAAGTACAGCCAAAGCCCCTTTGGCTGTACTTCTCATGTGGATCACAGGAGTGCAGTCCTTTCTGCACTCCTTTGACCTGTTTTCAGCAGACAGCGGGTTGAAGGCCGCTGTCAGCTGACGTCAAAAAGCTAGTCCAGGTTCAGGAAAGATTGTGACCATATGGTTGGGATCTGCCCACATGCTGAGAGCCTGAGCCGCTCCTGCCCCTCCATAGCCCAGCGCTCCAGTGAGTGTGGGGAGGGACAGAGCATAGGGCCGGTGACTGACAGTTCTCTGCTCGGGAAGCTCTGAGAACCGAGCGATCTGCAGTGTTTGATCGCTCGGGTTCTCATTGCTAGAGCCTGCGGGGGACAAATGCAGCATCAGACTGATGCTGCATTCACCTAGGTAAGTATGATTCTTAATTAAACACAAATCCCATACTTCTCTTTTAACCTCCCTGGCGGTATGATTCTTTTGGATTTTAGGTGCTGAAAGCGGTACCATTATTTTAGGTGCTGAAAGCATGTAATTCTTGTGAATGAGCAGCCCAAACCAACTGTATACATTTATTATACATATTATATATATATATATATATGTATACATATATTATGTATACATATATTATATATATATATATATATATACGTATATATATATATATATATATATATATATATATATATATATATATATATATAATGTATACAGTTGGTTTGGGCTGCTCATTCACAAGAATTACGTGTGTATATATATATATATATATATATATATATATATATATATATATATATATATATATATATATATATATACATATATATGTATATATATATATATATATATAATATGTGTGTGTGTGTATATATATATATATATATATATATATATATATATATATATATATATATATGTATATATATACGTATATATATATATATATATACTGTGTATATATATGTATATATATATATACTGTATATATATGTATATATATATATATATATACATATATTTACATAAAAAGTACAGTAAAACTGCAGGAAAGGGCACTGGGGGGCAATGTAATGTGATTTTATTTTATTTTGAACGATATCAGTGTGTTTGGTGCATTTTACATTCGAATTTGCCGCCGGTTCCACCCCCCGGCGGACGTCACGTCGCCGGAGACGGAAGCCGGGGCTCGCAGACGATCGGGAGGAAGCTCCGCCGCCGCACACCGCTCGCAGACATCGCTGGATCCCGGAGAAAAGGTAAGTAAAACCTCCTCCAGCATCCAGCGATCTTCCTAGCGCTACCCCGAGTGTGACTCGGGGTTACCGCTTTTGGCACTAAAATCTTACCCCGAGTCACACTCGGGAATACCGCTAGGAAGGTTAAAGTCGCTACGATGTGAGTTATAGCAATTTGAATGGTTCCATTGGCAACAATGGAGTGCAACAGTCATATTGCATTACAATTTGCAATGGTGTGAACCAGGGCTGGATTAAGAACATCATGGGCCTGGTGCTGAGGATTTTGGTGGTTCAGGGCTTCAGGTATGAATGAACACAGTCAATGATCAATAAGGATCAGTACCCAGAGAGCAGGGGGAATCTGATTGACAGTCTGGGGTGAATGGTGCGGGGGGTGGGGAGCGATTATAAGCACTGATCTCCTTCTATGGCTCACAAAGAAAGCAGCTGAAAGCTCCGGGAGGGAGAGGAGGAGAAGCAGCTTTCAGCTGCTTCATGGAGAGTCAACGAGGGAGACTGGTGCTTGTAACTACCCCCACCACCGCACTGATAAACCCCCAACTGTCATATTTCCCCTGCTGCAGGAGGTGCCGGGAGCCTCTCATGTGGCCCCCTACTGGCCCTGAGCTGAATAGTCATCTGCCCCTACTGGGCCTTTATTAAGGTGGGGGCCTGGAGCTGCAGCTCCAATAGCCCCTACGTTAATCTGACCCTGGTGTGAACGGGGGCTTAGACTGGGGCAATCATAAAACCATTGCTTTATATGTACCAGATCACACCTGGTAGTGCTCCATCAAATCTTTTTTTTTTATAAATGCAGAGTTGGCCCTTACATAGGTTTCACATGATTGAATATACAGTGGTCCTTCGGGGCAGCACTAAGCGAAGTAAATTTAGCCACATCAGCTCAGCAGAAAGTGCCTCGAGCAATTATTTTATTATATTGAAAATGTGAAAAAAAATTTGACAAAAAGCAATAATGGTGTGCAGAGTCTTATCCATGGTAACCAATCAAATGTCCGCTTTCTTGACTCAAAACAAGCAAAAACGGCATTGATTAGTTCCTATGGGTTTTATTTTGTACCCTCTTAAATAAAACAGTATTACATCGTTCATCATATCTCCCCTGTGGTAGGTGTGAAATTTAATTCTGTTAACATCAAATGCAGTAACCCGGGCAGTAAATTATGGATTTCATCCTGAGATCCCCTCATCTTCAGCTGGAATTGTGTTTTCTCCTCGAAAGTATCCCTTCTATAATATCGACACAATAAAGGACCACAAATGTCCGCCAGATTCTATTTATCCATTAGTTGTCAGCTTGAGCCTGGAGGCAAAGAAATTACATCTTTCAAATACCAAAATCCCCGTTCCATCTCCTAAAGCCATACATTTCTCTAGTATGTGTTTCATTTATGTTAAGGACACATGGATGGCGTAATCCTTTTGTGCGAAGTCTAGTCTAGTGCATAGGAATGAAATCAGAGGAGAGAAGGGTTCCAGGGCGAGGAGACGCCATGTAAGCGGGGCGATGAGCCTCCCTCCTGCCCCCACAGGGGTTAATTAAAACCTCAGCATATTGGAGGGAGGGAGGGAACTAGAAACAAAGCATACACTTGCAGTTTCTTTTTGATTGCTGGTGGCAATCTTAAGAAGCCTTTGGATACTACTTAGCATTTAAAAGGACAGATCCTGGGGAGAGCTTTGAGGTGGTGCGGCGGTGCGTTGGGGGGATGGGCACCTTTGAAAACCTTTCAACTGGAAATTGTGTACAGTGATGGGAGAAGCATGAAAGAAGTTTGTGGGGAGTAGTGACATGCTGAACTAGTTTCCTCATCGTCTGATGTTGTTGTGTCTCTCGTTCTATTTACCGTTGTTCTGTGCCTTGCACTCCAGTATGAGCATTTTTGGCATGGGCGCCAAACTTCTGTTATGCTTCTCAACTTTTTAAGGTGAGAAAAAGGAGTATTTTATGCAGTGCCAAAAAACTTGAGCAGCAGATACACTGTTTGTGTATTTTGCTTTTTTTACAGAATTATAATGGAATCCACAATCTAATGTTCCTTCATACCCACAACACAAGAGGTCCAACTAGGAAAAGACCCAAGTACCTACCAGTGTTTTTTTTTTTTTTTTTTGGGAGATTGCAGGAGAGAAACTGAGGTCACACAAAGTAAATACATAAAAACTCCACGCAAATATCCTTAGCAACACTCAAGACCTACCTCCTAAATGAAAAGAAGGGACAAATTTTTAGCAGAAAGTTTGTAGAAAAAGAACACGCCCCCGCCATTCACCTAATTACACCGACCATGTAGAATTATTACACCAAATATGTTATTGGTTAAACCCGCTAGCACTTGTAGGCGGGTGCAGTCTACTTTCTCTATTGCAGGCGGTGCTCATCTGCAGTGGCAATGCAGGTGGAGGAGGAGGTCAACTGAACCTTGGTTCCTCTGTGGTTTCCTCGGTCACAGTGGTCATCTTGGGTCAGGCAGAATCTATTTAAAGTGGAGTTCCACCCAAAAGTGGAACATCCGCTCATTGGCTTCCTCCCCCTTCCGGTTCCACATTTCTCTATTGCAGGTGGCGCTCATCTGCAGTGGCAATGCAGATGGAGGAGGAGGTCAAGTGAAACTTGGTTCCTCTGTGGTTTCCTCGGTCACAGCGGTCATCTTGGGTCAGGCAGAATCTATTTAAAGGGGAGTTCCACCCAAAAGTGGAACATCCGCTCATTGGCTTCCTCCCCCTTCCGGTTCCACATTTCTCTATTGCAGGTGGCGCTCATCTGCAGTGGCAATGCAGGTGGAGGAGGAGGTCAAGTGAAACTTGGTTCCTCTGTGGTTTCCTCGGTCACAGCGGTCATCTTGGGTCAGGCAGAATCTATTTAAAGTGGAGTTCCACCCAAAAGTGGAACATCCGCTCATTGGCTTCCTCCCCCCCTCTGGTACCACATTTGGCACCTTTCAGGGGGGAACGGGTACCTGTTTTTGACAGGTACCCCTTCCCCACTTTCAGGAGACGGTGCCGCTGCGCCATCCCCCAGAAGTTTGGCCTCCTCCTCCTCCTTCCCCCGCCGCCGCGCCAATCCAAATGCGCACCACGCTTTGCCAATGTGCAATAGGGACCCGCTCATGAAGCCCCAAGGCTTCACTGCTGGGTTCCCTTACCGGCAATGGCGGTGGCAGCACCTGACAGCCGATGGAAACATCGGCTGCAGTGCCAACATCGCTGGACTCCAGGACAGGTAAGTGTCCTAATATTAAAAGTCAGCAGCTACAGTATGTGTAGCTGCTGACTTTTACGTTTTGGAGGGGGAGCCTGGAACACCTTTTAAAACCATGGCTCCTGAGCTTGGCGCGCATTTTGTGAGTGGCTAGAGTAGGGACAGGTCACACGTCTGTCAGGGACAGTTCCTAGCCCCAGGGAAAAGTTCCAAAAGAGTAACGAAAGTGCAGGGACACGCCATCCTTCCTGGAAGCCTTCCTGTTTGGGTGCAGACTGGCCAGGGCTGCTTTCTGCTCCTTGAGACAGACTCTGTCATCACCTCTGGTCCACCAATTTACTGCCGCTTTGCTTTTACGACTTGCGAGTGCTCCCGCCAGTTACAATATATTCTTGTTTTTGCACCTGGACTCTGTGTTTTTAGCCGCTGCTTCATGCTGTACCTTCCCACACACGCTTTGACCACTACTAATTATAGTAACACATGCAATATTTTAGAGTAGCCATTCCCAACCAGGGTTTCTTCAGAAATTGTTAGGGGTTCCATGAGTAGTGGCTGATTGACCTCCCATCTAGTGGTGTCTGCATAGTTCCGGGTCCAATGCCACTTGGAAGAGCCAGCAGCAAAACATCAGAGTGGCTTACCAACCACCATTGTAAGGGGGCTTTTTTTTCCCACTGACCATCGCTTTAAGAGGGATATTCTTCCCAAAGATCATCAATGTAGATTACAATTTCCCCACTGATCTCTGATGGTTTGGTTTTTTACATGGGGTTTTCAAGGCGTGAAATTTATTTTAATTTTGTTTCTTTATTTACTTTAATATAAAGCCAAGATCAAGAAAACGAGGACATTACTTCAAATTAGCAGGTGGAAAGTTCAAAACTAACCTTAGAAAGTATTATTTTACTTAAAGAGTGATGCCTGGAATATACTTTCAGCAGAGGTAGTGAGTCAGTCAACAGTAAGGAGATTCAAACATACAAATATGTTAAAAAAAAAATGAATAAAATGGGCAGACTCAATGGAACACTGAATCTTTTTTTTCAGCCAACATTTTTCTATGTTTCTCTAGTTCTTCTAAATGGGAGACAATTAGGAGCTATGCATTCCAGCACTAGAAGGCAGGGGTGCTAACAATTTAGTCCCCATGCTGCTCTGATTGACCTTGTTATACTTCTGCCATTGTCACAGTTCACAGCAATCCCTGGTGTTGGGCTGTGACAGTTCTGAAGGCTTTTTTTTTTTTTTTGCTTTGAAATTCTTTTGTCCTTTTGTTTTTGAGAGATTGAACACAAGAAAGCTTCTTATTTTGAGGTTGAATATAGGGGTTTTAAATGTTATATGTACAGTATCTCACAAAAGTGAGTACACCCCTCACATTTTTGTAAATATTTTATTATGTGACAACACTTTATGAAATGACACTTTGCTACAATGTAAAGTAGTGAGTGTACAGCTTGTATAACAGTGCAAATTTGCTGTCCCCTCAAAATAACTAAACACACAGCCATTAATGTCTAAACCGCTGGCAAAAAAAGTGAGTACACCCCTAAGTGAAAATGTCCAAATTGGGCACAATCAGCCATTTTCCTTCCCCGGTGTCATGTGACTCATTAGTGTTACAAGGTCTCAGGTGTGAATGGGGAGCAGGTGTGTTAAATTTGGTGTTATCGCATACTGGTCACTGGAAGTTCAACTAGGTACCTCATGGCAAAGAACTCTCTGAGGATCTGAAAAAAAGAATTGTTGCTCTACATAAAGATGGCCTAGGCTATAAGAAGATTTCCATGACCCTGAAACTGAGCTGCAGAACAGTGGCCAAGACCATACAGTGGTTTAACAGGACAGGTTCCACTCAGAACAGGCCTCGCAATGGCCAACGAAAGAAGTTGAGTGCACGTGCTCAGCATCATATCCAGAGGTTACCTTTGGGAAATAGACGTATGAGTGCTGCCAGCATTGCTGCAGAGGTTGAAGGGGTGGGGGATCAGCCTGTCAGTGCTCAGACCATACGCCGCACACTGCATTAAATTGGTCTATATGGCTGTCATCCCAGAAGGAAGCCTCTTCTAAAGATGATGCACAAGAACGCCTACAAATAGTTTGCTGAAGACAAGCAGACTAAGGAAATGAATTACTGGAACCATGTCCTGTGGTCTGATGAGACCAAGATACATTTATTTGGTTCAGATGGTGTCAAGCGTGTGTGGCGGCAACCAGGTGAGGAGGACAAAGACAAGAGTGTCTTGCCTACAGTGAAGCATGGTGGTGGGATTGTCATGGTCTGGGGCTGCATGAGTGCTGCCAGCAATGGGGAGCTACAGTTCATTGAGGGAACCATGAATTCCAACATGTACTGTGACATACTGAAGCAGAGCATGATCCCCTCTGTTCTGAGACTGGGACGCAGCGCAGTATTCCGACATGATAACAACCCCAACACACACCTCCAAGACGACCACTGTCTTGCTAAAGAAGCTGAGGGTAAAGGTGATGGACTGGCCAAGCATGTCTCCAGACCTAAACTCTATTGAGCATCTGTGTGGCATCTTCAAACAGAAGGTGGAGGAGAGCAAGGTCTCTAACATTCACCAACTCCGTGATGTCATCATAGAGGAATGGAAGAGGACTCCAGTGGCAACCTGTGAAGCTCTGGTGAACTCCATGCCCAAGAGGGTTAAAGCAGTGCTGGCAAATAATGGTGGCCACACAAAATATTGACACTTTGGGCCCATTTTCGACATTATCATTTAGGGGTGTACTCACTTTTGTTGTCAGCGGTTTAGACATTAATGGCTGTGTGTTGAGTTATTTTGAGGGGACAGCAAATTTACACTGTTATACAAGCTGTACACTCACTACTTTACATTGTAGCAAAGTGTCATTTCTTCAGTGTTGACACATGAAAAGATATAATAAAATATTTACAAAAATGTGAGGGGTGTACTCACTTTTATGATATACTGTATATATAAACAGTTTAGGACAGCGTTGTTATCGAGCAGTATGGAAGACTGAGGTAGATTTATGAAAACTGGAATAGTTACATATATAATACACAATACATTTATACACACATAGGGGTTGATATACTAAAATTAGAGAGTTCAAAATCTGGTGCATCTCTGCATAGAAACTAATCAGCTTTCAGGTTTTTTTTGTCAAAGCTTAAGCAAACAAGCTGAAGCTAGAAGCTGATTGGCTACCATGCACAGCTGCACCAGATCTTGCACTCTCCAGTTTTAGTAAATCAACCCCCATTGTCTTTGTTTTACAAAAAAACATTTAAAGCTGAACTCTAGGCAGGTATAAAAGATACAAACTAAACCAACTCTGTAATAATTATTACATCAGGTAATGTAAGCAACGTATGTTCCTGGGGAGAATTTAGGAATCATCAGGAGAGGTGAAGGACGCACGGGTCCACAGAATGAATGAAGCATGAGCAGGAGGATTCTTGAACTGCTGGTACTCGGGTACAGCTTCCTCTCCAGGAAGAAGAACAATGAGTACCGCAGTACTGGCATTACCAAATCTCACTTCAAATCTCATGAGACTCACAGTCAAAAGCAATATTTTACTGCAAATACACTATATTATCAAAAGTATTGGGACACCTTCCTTTACACGCACATGAATTTTAATGGCATCCCGTTCTTAGTCCGTAGGGTTCAATATAGAGCTGGCCCACTCTTTGCAGCTATAACAGCTTCAACTCTTCTGGGAAGGCTGTCCACAAGGTTTAGGAGTGTGTCTATGGGAATTTTCGGTCATTCTTCCTGAAGTGCATTTGTGAGGTTTGGACGAGAAGGCTCGGCTCGTAGTCTCCGCTATAATTCATCCCAAAGGTGTTCTATCGGGTTGAGGTCAGGACTCTGTGAAGACCAGTTAAGTTCTTCCACGCCAAACTCGCTCATCCCTGTCTTTATGAACCTTACTTTGTGCACTGGTGCCTAGTCATATTGGAACAGAAAAGGCCATCCCCAAACTGTTCCCCCAAGGTTGGGAGCATGAAATGTCTTGGTATGCTGACGTCTTCACTGGAACTAAGGGGCCAAGCCCAACCCCTGAAAAACAACCTCACACCATAGCCCCCCTCCTCCAAAAAATTTTGACCGGTGCAACAAGCAAGGTCATAAAAGACATGGATGAGTGAGTTTGGGGTGGAGGAACTTGATTGGCCTGCACAGGGTCCTGACCTCAACTCCATAAAACACCTTTGGGATGAATTAAAGCATAGACTGCTAGCCAGGCCTTCTCTGCCAACATTCGTGCCTGACCTCACAAACGCACTTCTGGAAGAATGGTGAAACATTCCCATAGACACACTCCTAAACCTTGTGGACAGCCTTCCCAGAAGAGTTGAAGCTGTTATAGCTGTAAAGGGTGGGCCAACTCAATATTGAACCCTATGGACTAAGACTGGGATGCCATTAAAGTTCATGTGTGTGTAAAGGCAGGTGTCCCAATACTTTTGGTAATATAGTGTATACAGCTATGAGATGCAAAACATGGGAAGTGCACCTTCAAGCAATAAAAAAAAAAAAAACAGAACAGGGATTCTAATCCTTCCCTGCTTTAGCCAAAACTCTATTGAAAGTTTAACCACTTGCCGACCGCCCACAGTATATTTACTGCGGCAGTCAGCCCCTCCTGGGCAAAGCGACGTCACTCGCCCAGGAGCCTGCAGGGGGCGAGCGCGCGCCGCCGGAGGCGCGCTCCCGCCCCCGCTAGTTCCTGCACATCCCCGCGCGAGTGACCGGCGGACATCGGGTCTCCCGGTGGAGAGGGAGAAAGGCAGGCGGCTGATGTAAACAAAGCCGCTTGTCATTCTCCCTGGTGTAACAGCAGAGATCATACGATCCTGCTATGTAGGATCGTATGTCTCTGTGGTTACATGAAAAGTCACACCCCTTTACAGTTAGAAGCACGCCCCTAGGGACACATTTAACCCCTGCATCGCTAATAAAGTTAACCCCTTCCCTACCAGTGTCATTTTTACAGTAACAGTGCATATGTATAGCACTGATTACTGTAGTAATGTCACTGGTAACCCCAAAAGTGTCAAAAATGTCAGTCAAGGGTCTGATCTGTCCGCCGCAATGTCGCAGTCCTGCAAAAAAAATCGCAGATCGCCGCCATTACTCGTTAAAAAAGAAAACAATAAAAAAACACAAAAATCTTTCCCTTAGTTAGTAAACGCAATAACTTTTGCGCAAACCAATCAAAATACGCTTATTGCGATTTTTTTTTACCAAAAATATATAGCAGAAAACAAATTGGCCTAAAATGTTAAAAAATTTTGATTTTTACATTTTTTTGGGGGGGAATTTCATATAAAAAAATGTGAAAAATATTGTTATTTTTTCAAAATTTTCGCTCTTTTTTTGTTTATAGCGCAGAAAGTAAAAATCGCACAGGTGATCAAATAGCACCAAAAGAAAGCTCTGTTTGTGGGAAAAAAAGGACGTCAATTTCATTTGGGTACAGCGTCGCAGGACCGCACAATTGTCCGTTAAAGTAACGCAGTGCTGAATTGCAAAATAGGGCCTGGTCAGGAAGGGGGTAAAATCTTCCGGGGCTGAAGTGGTTAAATACACTTTAACAAAAAAAAAATAAAAGTAGACTTTTAGATCATTTTTTCAGAGTGTTTTTGGATATGAGAAGAGATGGGAAGATCCCATAAGCACCTAGCATTTGGTTGGGAAAATATCTAGCCGGTAGCTTTGTCCCCATGAGAATAGTCAGCGAAGCTTAGCCTGGAAGTTTTGTGAAAAGCCTACAGACATTCAAACAATCCCCGATGCGAGCGTTCTCTGAACTTTATGGGAAACTTTCTACGCAGCCTCTTCAATGTAGTCTATCTAGAGATTATCATTTCACTAAAGTTCTTTTTGCATAATCTCGAAAAGGTTCAGCACTCTTGTATGGAGGTCATCGTGGCGTCTGTAAAACATTTTCTTGGCAACAAATACAAAGTTAAATGTTTGTTAGTATTTACACTGACACAGGCTTCAGTCAGAAAACACATCCACCAAATGTGTTTTCCAGCTAAAAGCATTAACAGATGAGATGAGGTTATGTTAAATTTTCAGATCCGTCTCTCGGTGATTGATTTCACAGCTGTTTGGGGTCTGAGTGAATGTATCACTGCTATTTTTATTTTATATTAATTGATTACACATTTGTGCATTATTTTTCTATAGCCATTGAGATCTTTATAAAAAAAAGCTATTATGTGGTTGCTATGAGCATTTCCAAGGTTATCTCTGCAGAATTTGCTTTAGATCAAACCATCATTCTTCTTTGCTCTTTTATCTATGATTGCCCCCTCCTTTATCACATTCGCAATTTTTATTTTTTTGCAAATAGTTTTTTTTTTTTTTACAAAATAGCTGGAGCTTTCACCTTTCTCACTGCAGCGAGAATAGCTTTTTGGCAGCCATCAGAAAATTTGGGGCCCCTTACAAAGCTTTAGGCCTGGGCCCCCCTAGGCTTCACCACCAACATTCCCCAGGGCAGAGGCGTAACAAGAACCTTCAGGGCCCCAGTGCAGGAAACCATGAAGAGCCCCCCGGACCCCTGGCCGGGGCCCTTCCCTTCAAGCCTGGGGCTCTTTCCACTGATCCTGGGGCCCTTTACTCTCCTTGTGGGGCCCTTTATTACAGTCCCACAGCAGGACCCTTTCACAAGTTCTGCAGTGGGCCCCCTTCTTGCCATCTTGGGGCCTCCCCACGGTAGTGGAATGCCAGGGCCCGGTCGCAAGTGTGACCTTTGCAATCCTGGAAGTTCACCCACTGGTGTCAGTAGTTTTTATTTTTTGGTATTTTAATTGTATTATTTTTTTATCATTTTATTTTTTTTTTTTTACAATGTCACCGACTATGACTCTGTCCATTCATAAAAGGAAGGAGCTGGTAAATTACAAATTTACCGACCCCTTTCTGGTTCTCTGTTGTGACACATCCCCTGCAGCAACCGGCAGGAGAGGAAAGGGAGCACAAGGGGGGGGGGGGGGCAGGTGAGCACACAGGGGCCCAGAGACAGCAGAACACAAGTGAACTGGATAGGAGGAGTGGCGGGGGCAGCATACAGAGGAACCAATCTCCTCCATTTTCCTCCTGCAGCTACAGGAGGAAAAAGGAGGACAGTGATTTCTCTACATGCTGCCCCCGCCCTCCCCTCCTATCCAGGTGTACAGGGGAGCCGGTTCACCTGCTTACCAGCACACAGTTACCTTTAAATAAAGTCCCTGGATCCCTCCTTGCTCCTGTTGGCTCGTCACACAAATAAACAGTCTAAGTGCCGGTTCACACTAGGTTGCTCCGACTTAGGGGGCGACCTGTGAAGTCGCGTGCAGCGCGACTTGCACGGACTTCATAAAATGAATGTCTATGCAAGTCGCCTCCAGGTCGCCCTGAAGTAGTACAGGACCCTTTTTCTAAGTCGGAGCGACTTGTGTCGCTCCTATTAGAACGGCTCCTGTACTACACAATGGGAGTGTGACGGACCGCGGCTTGTCAGGCTGACAAGTCGCGGTCCAAGTCGGATCAATGTGAATGCGGTCTAAGGGTGTTGTTTTTTGTTGTTGTTTATTTGTAATTGGGATAGGAGAAGAGAACAGTGGGATACTCCAACTGAACTATTCACACTGGTTGAGGACTTCTATCTTCATGACCTTCCTGGTAATTAGGAACAGCCTGGCTGTTAATCCACACCACCACAAGTGTAGATGGGGTTAAGTCTCTTGCTGTCTTTACTCTCTGACAAGATGACTTGCTGGACAATAACTTATCTTCAGGACACTCTCACTAGCATCCCCTTTCCACTGACACCTGTCCACTGACTATCCTAGGAGCAGGGATGCCCCCCCCCCCAGGTCAGGCCCCTTGACACAAGTTTCTGTACTCACTGAACTGCAGAGACAGATCCGCCAGTGTCTCTCCTCTCAGTCAGCTCATCTGGACCTCCGGATTCAGTTCCTCACTGCTACTCTTCAGGCCCTCAGGAGGACCCCCTGAGGCCGCATGGCACCTCTACAGAGGAGGATGCAGTCACCCCCTCCCTCCGGGACTCCGCTATCCAGCTGAATGAGCTTGAGCACATGTGCTCCTGGCTTTTATACAGTATCCAAACATGCACCGATGCGACTTTCCCTCTGCCAATCATCAGGACTGTACCAAAAGCCCATGCACCTAATCGTCAGGTTTTCTCCCACTGTGCAACATTACTCCCTATTAGACCAGTGTGAAACTCTCTAGACAGAATAAGTTGCACCTGAGCACAATAAGCAGACCTCACTAACAGATCCTGCTCTCTGGTAGGCAGAGACCAATATAGATTTACCTGCAGCTCTTCTGGTAAGCAGACAGAGCTCAAACTATACTTTTTAACTAGCACCTACCTAGGAGGGTGCTACATATGGTTGAAGCCACCACTGCTTTACCTGCTGTTAATGCTTAGAATAGACCTCTAGCAGATGTAGTGTGCCATTACTTTCTTGGTTGGCCACAAACCATAACAATTCAAGCAAAAATGTAATATATCCTAAAAGCTATGGTTACTCATGGATCCTTTGAAATGGCTATAATGTAGAGAAGAGCTGTATACAGCCTTGGTAGGACGAGCTGACCATATACATAACTCTTTAAGACATGTACTTCAAGTAACCCTTTTACTTTGCCCTGCATAGGGAAAATAAAGGGCCACTTTAGATCCAACCTATCTATTCTGATTCCTCCTCCCCCCATTTTATTTACATTATTTCAATTGGCCTCCCCAAGGACAGTAGCCGATAAACCCACGCTCTCATATTTGCTGATGATTTCCCCTTTGACATGAGTTGATGATTGCAGCGTATGGAAGCATTCCCAGCACCTGGTGGAAAAGTGAGAGAAGGATTCAGAAGCCAGCGGTGAATGGCGGCTGAACTGTGGTTCCTTGGGGCAGTCTAGAATTACGCCTTTATAATGCTGACTAGCCTGTATGCCCTGATTACTTCCAGCTTAACTGGCAGATCTCTGATTCATTCTCTGCATTGTCTTCATCTTTTCTTGTTGGGAAAGCTATTAGCTCTCAGTTTACTACACAATCTGATCTAAAGTGAACCGAAGCCCCTGTGCCGATCATATTTTTCCGTTTTGGGTTTCTCGTGTGTCATAGTCCCTTCGCTCCTCATCCTTAAGTTACATTCCCAGTTTCTCCCCCTCTGTATTCCATTGCAGTTGACCACCGTGTGATAAATATTAATAAAACCTAGAATATTTGTGGTCTGCATAAAACACCAA